>NC_142800.1:63282026-63440776 GCF_049724085.1 Artemia sp. Qi Xiang Cuo
ACGCCTACAGGCCACAGTTGGCAACGGATCCGGGTGAATGAGGACTCATTCGAAGCGGAATTCGACCTGTTAGGGCCTTTTGATATTTTCAGACCGAAAAAATTATCCCCCGAATTTACATTTACGAAAAACCTCGTTTTCTTATAAGAGCCCATGTTAATTTTTCCCACCACAGCCTCCCTTTAACGTTGTCCGATCAGGCTGAAATTTAGACGATAAGCTTTCCTGGAGCCTGGGAGCTTATCCTCAAAATTTCAGCTCAATCCGATCCTTCCTTCCCTATTTTCCAAAAACCAAATATCAAGTTTTGTGGGGATTTGCTTGCGTCAAAAATAGATACGAGAGACTAAAATAATATAGCAAGTGTCTCTGTGGTACAAAGGTCGCTGTTCCTGACTGTCAGGCGGAATATCCGGGTTCGATTCCCTGTCAGAGACAATTTTTTATATGCTGAATTTAAAGTTTAAAAAAGAAACTCAGTTTCTTTTTTAAATCCACTTATCCTCGAAATTTCAGCTCAATCCGATCACCCCTTCCCTGTTTTCCAAAAAACAGATATAGCCACTTAATGTTCATTTCTCTTCTTTTTTTTTTATCAGCCACGCCTACAGGCCACAGTTGACAACGGATCCGGGTGAATGAGGATTCGAAGCGGAATTCGACCCAGCAGGGCCTTTTGATATTTTCAGACCGAAAAAATTATCCCCCGAATTTACATTTACGAAAAACCTCGTTTTCCCATAAAAGCCCATGTTAATTGTTGAAATTCCTAAAAGCTAAGTATTTCAACATTAGATCAAAATAGATCAAAATAGTCCTCTCAACCTGACAAGACCGACTGCAAGCTTCCAAAAATTCCAGCTCCTTCCCAGAAGTTTTTTTTTGTCGAAAAACAAAATCTTACTTTGTATTTGCTTGCCTCGAAAATAGATTACAGAGACTTTGACAAAAAAACCGTTATCCTTGCACACAATCATCTAACAGTTAGTCAAGCAATAATAAGTAATAAACTGTACAAAAACGTGCAGAAAATATTTGAAAAAAACTGCGTTTTCTAAAGAGTTAAAGAGGCTGAGTTACAAGGTCGAACCTTAAAGCGTACAGGGATTAGGATGCACAGTTGGGGGGCTGCCTCCCACAAAACCTCCCACTTTCGCAGCCTCTTTCGTTAAGGTTTTTTTAAGTCCTGTACCCTGCAATCAATTGGTCGTACCAATACGCAGGGTTGCCAGAAAGTCAAACAAAAAACAAGCCCGAGCCTCTGAAAAACAAGCCAAAATACGCCCGAGCCTTTAAAAACCAAGACTGCCATCATGGTCAGTTCCTGAAGTTCTAGAATGGCCCAACTTTGTGTGTTTCAAAGCAATTTTCGGTCAAAAAAAAATTTTTTGCGGGTCGCGGTGTGTGCCACAACACGCGCATGGTCCGATAAGTGTTATTGGATTAGTTCTAGATCAGTTTTTTTGTCAGGTTATTTCAAACTTAGCACCAATCTTTCGAAACAAATACGGCAAAAAAAGGTGGTCCTAATTAAATCAAACTTCGCAAAAATCTCTCAAAACAAATACACAAATGCAGTCCAAACTTTTTGTTAATTCCTTAACTTCTTTCAAAATCCTCATCATTTGGTCAGTGACAAAATTGTACTACGAAAATGCTACAAATTGAAGCATGTGCTACAGTGCTACACATGATGAAATATTGCTAAAATAGTTCTTTCGTGCTAAAGTCAGAAAAAGTTTTGCCCCTAATCTAATTCTGCTTTTACCTTGGTTGCTTACCCTTTATTTATTTTCCTCCACTTTTACGGAAGAACATCGATTTATGTGATATGCGAAAATTCATCTGTTTTTAGCTGCAGTTTTATGCGTCATAATGGTTAAACAGCTGTGAACTCTGTTTATTAATTTTCAGAATTTAATATGACTTATTACAATGAATACGCTAGTAAAAACCACAAGCCGAAGACATACAATATCTTTGGTTTATTATCGCATAAAAAATTTTGGTACACGTTATTTGGTACAGTTGCAACGCAATATTTAAATATAACTTTATGATTATAGTATGGCCTCAAAAAGAAACGTGAGAACTGGGTTAATACAAAAGCCTTCGTAATCCCAAAATGAAATAATACAGACAACTAAAAAAACAAAAAAAAAGAAAGAAAGGCAATAAGGCACTAAGAGATTTAAGACTCAAAGGAGGCTAGGATATTATCTAGATCGACTAGACAAACCCTATAAATATCACTATTGGAAAGCAGTTGCAAAACAATATTTAAAGCTAAATTTACTATTATAGTAAGGCCTCAAAAAGAAACGGGAGGCTTGGTTTAATACAAAAGCATTCGGAATCCCAGTATGAAATAATACATACGGATAAAAAAAAGAAAAAAAAAGAAAGGCACTTAGATCCACAATGCACTAAGAGATTTAAGACTCAAGGAAAGCTAGGATATTATCTAGATCGACTAGATCAGTTGTTTGGTCAGTTTTTTCGACTTCACAACCTTATCAATATCACTATTGAAAATCAGCATACGCTTTGTAGGCTCAAACGTCGAGCAACAAGAGCCACATGCTGACAACCACAGCCTGAATACAAGTATTGAGTTCAATATGGGCAAGAACATACGGTTTCGGAACTTGCTCTTAATGACATTCATCATAGAAAAGGACCGTTCCACTATCGCATTACTAATTGGCAAACTCAACAGGGTCAATACCCACTTGGCTAACTCACGAAAAGGAAATGCCCCAACAGCATCAGGATAATGTAGGACAGCTATCCAGAACTCAGAGGAGTCTTTGGGGATTGTTCCTCCACAAACAAAAGACCAATTAACGTCCAACAGTTTCCTCCACTGATTCTCCAAGGTACTGAGATCAGTAGTAGGAACAATTCTCAATGGCAAATCTCCAAATCGGGGTCGAAACTGAGACAAGCAAATCACAGGGGATAAAGATTTTAGCTGTAGGAGCAAATCCAGAGCAGGAGGCATTCGTTTAAGCACCGCTTTAGCCGCAGCTTTCAGGAACGCAAAACACCGTATTTTGATTTTGCTCTTCTGTGTGTCTGAAAGTTTAGATTTGGCAAGTTCAATGAGGAACTCGTGTCCGTAATCAACTTGATCTTGTGGCAAATAATTGATTTCGAAGTCCATATTAACCATCAAAGACACTGCAGATGAGCAGAGTATCCTACGCAGGAGACTTAGCATCAAACCCTGCAGCTCTTCAGACAGACGAAATTGGCCAGCGTTGTGTGTTGAAACAGCAAGTTGACCCTTTGAAATTCGGACAGCAATGGCTTCAAGAACACAATGAAAATTCTGTTTTGCTCATCTTGATACATAGCGTGTAGCACTCTGGCAGTACAGCAACGTTCTTTCTCTTTGGCTAGACTGAAGTGTGTGGTGAGCTCCAAGTACTGCTCATCTATGTAAACCAAGGCATTGTACCGAGAGAGCCAACGAGTATTCGAGGGAGAAATAATACGTAAGGGTCAATTTCCATCGTTTATCAACTTAAATACATGTTGATATGTCTCCCTTCTAAGGGGGCTTACATTAAACCATTTATATGTTTCGGACATCATAAACTCAAGGTTCGAAGGGAGTTCACAGACCGCCTCTGAAGCACATAGATGGAGTGAGTGGCAAACACACTTGAAGGGCTGAAGATAGGGTAAGCCATTGTCTCGTAGTAGGGTAAAAAGGGAGTGGTTTACTCCGTACAAGTTAGTACATGTTATGTACAAATTGATTCAATTTTTGGGCAGATTGTTAAGACAAGAGTGAATGTAAAAATGAGCAGGAAATGTGTAAGGTAAAATTCTAGACAAGCTACTTTTTGATATCTTGGAAGAGTTAGGTTAGGAAAACAAAACTTTCAGTGATGAATTTTAGGGCCAGAAACATGCTCTGGGAAGGTATTGCCATTCTATTATGTTAACCCCCTTCTGATTTCTAAGTCTTGAAAATTTGACAAAACAAAGAGTTTTGAAAAAACTTTTTTTTTTGTCAAAACAAAGAATTTTGAAAAAGAGTTTATTTTATCTGGTTTTGGTTTGAAAATGCAATTCCTGTTATTAGAGTAGAATTTCAAGCCATATCAAATTTTTTTTTCCTAAATTTAGGAAATTTATTTCCAGATCTTTGATACTTCCCAAATCGGGATTGAGTAAAGCTGTAAAGCTGAAGATCTATTCTGCATGGTTTCACTTTTATAAAACAAAGATTTTTAAAAGTCATCAAAGGTCAGTGCCCTCTATTGGGAAAGGAGTAGAGATGGTTTGGCTACTTCAAAATATCTTTCAAGGATATACTTTAATATGTAAACCCAACCCAGAAAGCTTGATTTCTCCAACCCAACCCCTTCCCAAGATAGCAACAAATAGTTTCTCTCGAATTATACCATATATAATTCAGACTATATATTTGCATGGGTGCCCATAAGGGAGGGGGGGCACCTTCATCTTAGTACTCTTAGAATCATTAGCTAGAGTAGCTATAATTCTAGTAATAAAAGTCTACAAACGAAGGTCTACAAAAGTATACAAAAGTCTAGTACAACAAAATGGCTATCTCAAAATTTTGATTGGATGTGTTTGGGTAAGTGATTGACGTGTGGGAGGCGGTTGCCCTCCATGAGCTCTTTAAAAAAATAAAAAAAAGGATAGATCTGCATAAAATTCAATTCTTGCCTTAATCTGAGCAGCAATAAAATTCCTTGTAACTTGTAATACTCCTAACGCAGAGCCATCTCAGCCATGCAGAAATAAATTCCTAATGGCGAATCGTTTCAGAATAGAAAGCGTTCTATTCCCTAAAGGAGGGCTCTTGTCTTTTTGGTGCATAACCACGGCTGAGCCACCGTGATTTTGGAATTTTTGTCTGGTTCCGAATTTTCAGTCAAAATAAGCCCAAAATAAGCCCATTTTTTTACAAGAAAAGCCCATTTTCCCGCCCCACTGCCCTCACGCCCAGTCCAAAATTCAGCCCACCCCTGACGGCTAAAACAAGCCCACGGGGCAGAAAACAAGCCCATCTGGCAACACTGCCAATACGAATGAAACTGTTTCAATGGCATTTTTTTAATATCTTCTGAGGATTTGGCAATGACTACTCAGTCTGTTACAGTTATAACTACAAACTTGTCTCTGTGCCAGGTAGTTTTATGTACTCAGTGTGATCATGTGATCATGGTAAAATAAATGAACCTGAACTGCTAGTTTATTCTGAGCCCTTCTTCTGTTCCCTGTTTTTCTGTTCAAAATTGTTAAAGTTCATCACAGTATAGCTTGTTATTGGTTAGGAAAAAATCTCCTGAGGAAACGGAAAATAATAATTCTCAGTAGGGTTTTTAATCAAATAAATGCAATAAGGTGTTTTTATGGTAAAAGATTCAAGCAGACTTTGTTTTTGTTGTAAAACAGTTCTTTGCAAGGGCAAAACCGGGGGGTGGTAGCCCTTATCGATAAAAGATGTAATAGTTGTTTTTATGGTAAAAACTACAGCAGACTTCGTTTGTGTTGCAAACCAGTTCTTCGCAAGAGCAAAAGCGGAGGGTGACCTTAAGAAAACCTTAAGAAAAGAGGCCGCAAAAGCTGGAGGGTTTGGGGGGCGGCAGCCCCCCAACAGTGCCTCCTAATCCTTGTACGTTTTAGGGTTCGACCTTGTAACTCAGCCTCTTTAACTCTTTAGAAAATGTAGTTTTTTTCAAATAATAGATAGATAGATAGATATTTATTGCAATAAAAGCCGCTTTGAGCCATGACAAAAAAATGGAAAATCACACAAAATAATAGCACAATATAACCTATAAGAATAACATGGTAATTTGCCCATACGTTGGAAGACTAAGCTGTGCTAAGTCTGGGGAATTTAAGACAATATTAAACAATAATTGAAGCAATTATGAATTAAAAATTTCAGCAAAAATAAAATCCCATATAAACGTGTATTTCTAGTGGCTACGTTAGATATTTTTTTAACTACTTTAACTCTCTCCCTTTTAAAATTGTTGGGACCCCTCCCAAAGAAAAACACAACGCCCTTAAAAGCTTATGAGTTTTCGAAACTTAGGTTATTGCTTCATATTTAGGCAATTTGCAACCATAGAGAACATAAACCTATCCAGACGACTACTTTGCATGTAAAATATTCTGATATTTCTCAGAAAAAATGCATAATTCCCAAAAGACTTTAAGACATAATAGAATAATGCAAAATTATCATGACTTTTAAAATAATAACAACCTAGTCAGGGGCGTAGCTCCAGTATTTTTATTCGGGGGGGGGGGGGGGAGGGCAAGAGGGGTCCATATCCAGATAGTCAAGGGGCATGGACTATATAGTAATTTTTCCTCCATATTAGACTGGGGGGCAATATACCCCCCCCCCCAGAGGGGTCCAAGAGGGGCAAGAGGGGTCCATATCCGGATAGTCAAGGGGCATGGACTATATAGTAATTTTTCCTCCATATTAGACCGGGGGGCAATATGACACCCCCCCCCCCTAGAAACAACGCCCCTGAACCTAGTAAAGAGCGATTCTTGTTGCATAGGATGCGGAAACTTCAACCAGAAAAAAAGATTCAATACAACAAAAAAAACTAATATTAATATTGGAAGATTAGTAAATATTGAAGTTATCCCATTGGAGAAGTTACAATACTTAGGCTTCTTGGGTTCCACCTCCGACGATTTTGGGAACCTTTATAATTCACCCAGGAAGCAAATAACCTTGTTGCACCCTTTTGATAGTCTACATGCTCCTAGTTAGTTTTGATTTAGTTCAACATCCACTAAGACACTCCTTTAAGCTTCACCTTAATACCGTTAGCTTCAGTAGTAGCAATAGTGGTAGTAGTAGCAGTAGCATTAGTAGCAGTGTACACATAGCACCTTTATTTTTTTTTTCAACATGACCCTCAGCATACGCTGAAAGTTTCAACTTAATACCATAAACCCTTCCCGAGGTATTGTTGATGTGCCCTCTTGGCAACCTGTATGCACGTTCCTAACATAGGTGCTGACACTCTTTTTAGACAACCTGCGTGCATACGGCGTTTTGTGATTTAGTTCAACTCCCCCCCGTTCCCCAATATTCTATGAACGTTTCCCTTCATACACTTAGCCATAGTTGTAATAGTAGTCACTACAGTAGTAGTAGGAGTAATAGTAGTGATAGATGTAGGGTTAAATGTGGTATTAACAGTAAGAACATTAGTACTAGTAGGATCAGTGGTATTAACATGCTTCCTTTTGGTCTGTTGAGCATTCCCCTCCTCAAACCCTAGACGTTTCAACTTAATACGATTAGCCGTTGCTATGAAAATGTATATAAGCCCTTTTGATAACCTGTATATCCATAGTATGTTTTAATTTAGTTCAACTAAACATTAAAACTTCTTGAAATTTTCATCTTCATGCTATTAGCACTAGTAGTAGTTGCAGTAGAAGTAGTGGTAGCAGTATTAGTAGTAGCGTGCAAATACTAACTTTTGGTCAATTTATCTTTCCCTTTAAGCAAACCCTGAAAGTTCCAACTTAATTTCCTAATCCATTCCTTAGGTACGCCATTTTGAAAATCTGCACAAACATAGTGTGTTTTAATTTAGTTCAAACCCCCCTCTATATTCTCTCAAATGTTGACCTTCATACCCTTGGCCTTAATAGTACTAATATCATAGTAGTAGTAGTGGTAGTAGGAGTAGTTGGAACAGTAGTAGCAGTAATATTAATAGGAGTATGCACATGTTGCCTTTTGGCCAGTTGAAAACCCCCCTCATAATACCCTGGAAGTTTCAGCTTGTAACGGTAAGCCTTCCAAAGATATCTTTATGCAGGTACTATGTTCTGATTTATTTCCACCCAATATTTCCTCAAATTTTCATTTCAATATCTTCAGCCTTGGTAGTACTCGCCACAGAAGCAGTAGTTGTAGTGGTAGTTATGCTAGTAGTAGTAGTAGTTATAGTTGCAGTAGTAGTGGTAGTGTGCCGATAATGCCTTTTTGGTCAATTGATCAGACTGACCTTATCATTTTCTGGAAGTTCCAAATTAATGCTGTCCGTCATTCCTGAGCTACGAACATTTAACAACGGTTAACATGGAATCCCAGAGCCCGTACTCCCCTTCCTCATTCTCTCTCTCTTTCTCTCTCTGTGTCTTTGTCTCTTTCTCTTTTCTCTATCCTTCCCGTCTTCCCTTTTTAAGGTCAGATTTCTTTCACTAGCGTTACATTTCATTCAATACTTGTTTTTTTTTTCTTTTGGAGAATTAAGCGTCAGCGATTGATCGGTAAAAATATTGAAATTAAAGGATTTGATTTACTAAGATATAACAGTGTTTGTTATTTCAATTTAAAGATTCTAATAAAGTACTAAACTCAGAGACGCTATTTGAACCTACTAGAGGGGGTGGGGTTCAAATTTATTCTCCAAATTATTTATTTTTCAAGGTGCCTTCATTATCTCACAAGGAAAGAAAAGAGCCATATACCAACAGTACTTCTTGTATGCTTTCCTCCAGTTATAACTCGGAGAAATGTGAGATAATCTCTTTTTACTCTTAAAAAGGGCACAAGAACTTTCAATTTCCCATTGAATAAGCTTCTTCCAAAGTTTTGATGACAACTTGGTCTATACGAAGTGCCTTGGTGAAAAAAATCAAATAGAAAAGAAATAAATAAAAAATACATTGTATCCACATCACTCTTTACTTAGGCAGTGCCATTGTGCTGTCTATGATTCCAAATATATAAAATTCATCAAGTTCAATGTTCCCCATCAAATGCTAGCAGCCTCAAGAAATTTGGCTGATTTTCGTAAAAGGAGGAAAACACCCCCAGAAGATCAAGCTATCTTAATGAAAACAGACCATCAGCTTCATCATATCAGAGAACCCCACTGTAGAGGTTTCAAGCTCCTATCTACGAAAATAGGAATGGTATACTTTTTGGCCGAAGAAAGATCACGGGTGCGTGTTTGCTTTTTTTTTCCAGGGGTGATCGTATCAAGCAAATGGTTCTAGAAGTCGGGAGAAGAATCATTCGAAGGAAAATTATAAGTTCTGTTGCCCTTTTCAAGTGACCAAAAAGGATGGACGGCCACTAGTCCTCCTCCCATCCTCCGTTTTACCCAAAGTCATTCAATCAAAATTTTTAGATAGTCATTTTGTTCTGTTAAGTTGAAAGGTCCACCGTATGCCTCTTGGGATGATACGACCCTCGCCTCCTCAGCCCCTGGGAAAAGGGTTGTAAGTTACGCAGTTTGCCCATTATTCACGTATAGTATTTGCTATTAGGTAACATACAGAAGCCTTTTGGGAGAAATTTTCTACGGGGGGAGGGATGTTTTCCCCGGATGAATTTTCTACCAGGAGGAGAGTTCCTGGGGGGATTTTTCAGATCAAATTTTACACGGGTGAGGGGAGAGAAGGGGATTTCCTCGACTTGATTTGAAAAATTATCAAAATTGAATTAAAAATACAAAACAAGCTTTTTCACCTGAAAGTAAGGAGCAACACTAAAACTTAAAACGACAATATTATTCCGTATATAAGGGGAGCTGCCTCTTCTTCAACCCTCGTCCTTAAACACAAGGGTCGTTGAGTTTGAATGAGTAATATTTTTACAGAACTTTAAAACTTTACCGTAAAGAGTGAGGGCTGAAGAAGGGGCAGCCTTTCTCATATGCGGAATATTTACTGTTCGTTTTATGTTTTAATGTTGCTCCCTACTTTCAGTTGAAAAAAAAATAATCTAAACAAATCCAATATGCTTCTTTATTGTTTGTGCTTTAGTGCTTTACCATATTTGAATTTGTTTAAATAGGATTTTTCCTTTCGTTTTTCTCTCTATTTTCCGTGTAGCGTTTGTTGTGTTTTCTTTACATTATCTGTTTAGGCAAGTTTTTTTTTTCGTTGATAAAGGTTTCCGAATATTAATCCAAAATATTCGACTTGAATTATTGATGTGGGTTAAAAAGTTTATTTTATTGTTTAGTGTCTTAGTAAAAAAAATACGTTTTTTAATATATTTTCGTTTCAACTGCAAATTGAAACAAAAGCGGTCCAAGACATTATTTTCACACTTCAAAGCTAAACACAAGGATTTATAAAAGGCATTCGACGAATTAAACCCTAAATAAAGTTCAACTCCTATTAGAGTCTAAGCAAATTCTTGAGCCTTTTTGTAGGTTCGACAAATTTGTATAAATGGGATTGAAAATTACATAAAATCAAAGATATAGACACATTTGAGAACAAGGGTGCCGTCAGAAAATTTTCCAGGGGGGGGGGGCAAACACCAAAATATCAGTGGTGGTTGGGTGACAGGAAATATATTTCAGGAATTTTTGTTCGTAAGAATTAATTTATTTTTAAATACTTTTAGGAAAAAAAATTATCAAATAAAAAGAGCAATTAAATTGCATGCAAAATGAAATAAAATACAGTAAATTTTAAACCGCAAGAATTCCTGGCAAAGAGATCAATTTGTTTAATCAATAATATATTTAATTATTATGCATTTAATCTTAAAAGAAAATCAAACTTAAAACCAAAATTACAGAAATATTGCTTCCGTAGATTATAACAGATGTAGACTTGTCTTAATGCAATTTCATGCGCCTTAAAACAGTTTATAGAAGGAGTAGAGATACTCAAAAATCATCCTGCCTGCATAGATACCACGTTTCGATTTCATAACGACCATGTAAAATGTACCTCTTTCATAATAAGACAATTCTCCCCTCGAACTTAAATCCCTCAGATGTTAAAAAAAAAAAAAATAGAATAGCGGAAGAAAAATAAAATTTAAATTTAACTATCCAGCTGTCAAATTGACCCTTTTTCTTTTTATTGTCCTATTCAACTAAATAAAATGAACAGGTTCAAAAACATTTTCGTCAAAAGAGAATCTTATCAAATAGTTTGTCATAAAAAAAAACTGGAAGTAAAAAGTGACTTGGACCAATATTCACCAAAACTAAAAATAGAATTTTCATGACAATTATATAAAATTCTTTCAGTTTATTGTTACTCAGTCAAAACCAAAAATCTGAAAAAAATGCGTAATTTTTGAAAAGGGGGACCCCCCCCCCTAAAAAAGTAAGCGATCTTATTGAAAATCTCTTTATTAGATACATCATATCAGAGAACCCTACCGTAGAGGTTTTATGCTCCAATCTTCAAAATGTGGATTTTCACATTTTTTTTAAAAGAAACATCGTCGATACATGTTTATTTGTTTTTCCCAGGGGCGATTCTATCAAACCGAAGGTCCGAGATAGATGGAAGGAAGCTCATTCAAATGTGAATTGAAAGCTCTTTTTTAATTTACCATACAGCTTGGACCAGGGAAAGTCTTATTTTGTTGCTATTTTAGGGCACAAAACTACGACTCAACCACGATGAGTATCAGTTTTCAACCAATATAAAATTCTTAGAAGCTAGTTAATTTAAAAGTGCGAGTAACTATAATTAAGACCTTTCCGTTATAAAAGGAGTACTGCCACGCAGTGGCAACACTGGATTCAACCAAGTTGATTCGCTTTATTTGTAATGAAATTAAATAAAGCGAATGTAATGAATCTGTAATTGCGTATCCGCTATAATGAGAGGAGGGGGGTACAAACAATAATACTCCTATTTATCCAACCGAAATTCAACTGTAGTAATATTAACAATGACTTTTTACCAAAATCACTATTATTCGCCAATTTTCTAAGTATATTCAAATTTTATCCAAAATTGAAATTGCAAATTTAAATGTAGGATGGTACTAATCAATGTACAATTATTGATTCACACGTTTTACAAGCAATTAACCAGGGATTTAAGGGAGGGAGTCATTGTTTAGGTGGGGGTAGGGTAGACTCCTAAAAAGTATATTTCAATGGACAAACTGCTTACTCTTCACGAGGCTTCAGATAAATGTTGAGAGAGGTAGGGGGAGTAGGAATTAATTAAATTGTTTCTCTATACAGCTAAAATATTACATTTCCATTTCTATCAAGACAGAGGTGGAAAACGCAAGGCAGGTTTCCAGCCCCGCCAGGAAATTTCTTTGGGGTGGCAAATACTCTAAGGAACTTAGTTTTCAGCAATTATAAATGGTGTTATTTTCTTTTTCTATTTATATGAAGTATTTCAATGTATTTAAATAAATTTACGTAATGTATTTATCGATAGAATAAATACAGATAAATTTCAATGTATATATATATATATATATATATATATATATATATATATATATATATATATATATATATATATATATATATATATATATATATATATATATATATATATATATATATATATATATATATATATATATATATATATATATATATATATATATATATATATATATATATATATATATATATAATATATATATATATACATAAATGGCTCATTTATGCCCAACTTGGACCCAAAAGAAATGCCAAACCACTAAATTAGATTGTTTACAAAAAAAGATGATTATCAATTTGACTTTGATAGATTTTTGATTATTTGCTTATTACAAAAAAGAACTTGTTTTTTCGATTTGACGATTGGAAAATTAAGCCCAAAGGCTTTAATGTATGTAGCTTGTCTCTTTTTTCCTTGCTTACCTCTGAAGTTGGTTGGTTCAGCAGCTTCATAATTCAGAGGATAATGCATAAATTTCATAAGAATTCTAGCACTGAAGCTACGCATCAGATGGGTCCCAAAATCAAATTGCAATACTAGTCTGTTAACTTTTGGTCGATGTTATCTATTACCAATTTGTTTGGCAGTGCGCATTCTCTATTATCAATCAGGAGAATTGTAATGAATCATTTATTTGCTAGAGTAACCTCTTGCCCTATTCAAGGTCAATAAAAGAGCGTAGAACGACAAACGGAAGTGATTTAAGTCATTTATTTCCAAAACGAAGCAGTGGATAACTTTCGCTAATGAATTAGCTTTCTAGAATCATGCTTTCGGAAAAACAAATACTAATTCAAATTTTGGTAAAGTAATTGGCTTCACAAGAATTCTGCTGCACTAAACTTTCTTAAAACTTGGGTTTTAGTTCTCTAACTCGTCTACAACGAATGTTCTTAGAAAGTTGACATCCGTAAAATTAAATTCTCAAAGTTTTTAAGAAAAGTTGACTGTCACCAAATAGCGCCATCGCTCATAAACTTGTCAAAAATTGCGAGAATTTGTATGAAAAATTTAAAGAGGGAAATACTATTGATTATACCCCGTAACACCAAATCGCTTTAGATACAAGACCTTATATTTGCGGGTTTCGCCTTTTTATTTCTTAAAATTAAAATAAGATGCCATTCAGTAGATTTATCCAGAAAAATATCATATTCTCAGGGATATTATACTGAAAGTAGAATATTCATATATATATATATATATATATATATATATATATATATATATATATATATATATATATATATATATATATATATATATATATATATATATATATATATATATATATATATATATATATATATATATAAGCATTTAATGGGTTTACTCAGGGGGTGCTGTCGGGCTTCGGCCTTCCCTTTCTCCAAAAAGTCTATTTTATACGATTCTTCGTGTCATCTTCAATTACATTCAAATAATTCTTCAGTTTTGCTGTTTATGGTTTAACCCCAAACCCCCCCCCCCAACAAAACGTCCTATTAGTGCCAGTAGGGAGGGGCGCCCATCCATATTATGAGGAATAAACTATTACATTTTCCCCTTTACAATAACTCTGAACTATTGATACCATTATAGTACAAGAATGTAAATCAAGGTCTCTTTTTAGAATGACAAGGATCTCTCATATCCTTTCCAAAAAGGATATCAGATTTGGAGAAGCAAGCTCTTAATTAACTGTTTCTAGGGAGAAAGAACAGAATTTTATTGCATCTAGGAGACGGTGATTAATATTGTCTTTTCTTACTGTTTAAAAAGGGACATACAAAGTTAATAAAAGAGATGACAACATTCTAGTGTAGGCTTCCGAAACCGATGACTGACTATTTACAACTGATGACTAATATCAATGATGATTATTTAGAACTGATAACCGAATTTTCCTTTGATAAGCATCAACATGGTGGCCATGACCTCTCTCTCTGCCACTTAATTCCCCGTAATCAATTTTTTTCATTTCATCCGCTAAGTTCCATTACAAAAACATACGTAAATTTATGTCATATTGACAGCAAATAAAATCAGATTGCACCGATAATTAAGACAATACTGTGCCTTTCTCAGTAGCAAATGGAAGTACAATCACTTCAATCAGCCACTTTTTAATATAATACAAGTAAATGTTTTAAAAGCATGTATTTTACGAGGTCCCATCTCCTTGTTTTTTTACCAGCTCCTAGCAAGTTCTCATACCATTCCGTTTTTGAGCTTTAGGATATGAAATATACTCACGTTATGAAAAAGAAGTGTGCCATTGTTAATATAAGTAATTCCAGGAGTATTTGATGTATCTAATATTTTTCTGTCTTTCGTCCAAGTCACTAAATTTACGGGAGGATTTGCTTCGAAGAAGCACTGTACCGCACCGCTCAAACCAAGTGGAAGGTACTGCACCGTCTGCACGAATGTCACACGGGCTGGAACTAAAACAATTTATGGATTAAAACAAGCTAAAAACCAATGAGTTATCTTAAACTTAAATGTTATTGCAGAAAAACATATGACATGTCTTTTACCCTACCTAAAAAATTTACTGCTGCGACTAGTGTTGGTGCTAAAAAAAACTTAAAACCTTTTGACATTTGTTTTAAAACATTTTTCTGTGAGAATATCAATGAAGCTTTTTTGAAGCTAAGATAGAATAAGACGACACGGTTTTTATGGGTTGTATGAAAGATCTTAAGCCGAACTGGCCAGCCATGACAAAAACCAACAAAGAGAAAAATCTAAAAAACAAACAAACAAACGAGACTGTGGCCAGTGGAGAGAAATGAAAAGACAAATGCAAAACAACGTGGATATTTCGCCTGTATCCAAACAAGGCGACTTCAGCACGAAAGAAACACAAAAAGAACAGGATAAAAAAAAAACAAGATAAAACTAAAAACCAATAAAACCACCACCAAAAAAAAAAAAAATTTACAATTTGCGCAAACTTATCCACGTAGGGAAAAGATGATATTATATAGTTACTTAAGTGAGGACACCAGAGTAAATGAGGAAAAATAAAAAAACTGTAAATTACTTTAATTATTCTGTAGCGAAATAATCCTTTTGTTAGCTATTACTGAAGCAAGTCGTTTTTGTCTAGCAGGTAAAATAGTACCCAGGTGATTATTTAAAATCTTTACTCCCTTATTAAATGTTGATTCACTCTTTAGAAGGTTATCATAAATTGGGTCAATATTTAAATTACCTGTGTCTCTATTTATCGAAAGGTTAGCAAACATATGTTTTTTTAATTTCTATGGCTTCCCTCGTCCATTAAGTGTAACCCTTATCATTTGAAATAGCTAAGGCTTCATCAAATTTTACAAAATGATCTGATTGAAACCAAATATGCTCTGCTAAAGCTGAAACAAAAGTTTCTGGAGGCTTGCTTAATTGTATGGGTTTTTCTATTAAATTCCGATGTTCATTAAACCTTTCAACAAATTATTGGTGAGTCCTACTAATATAGAATTTCCCACAAGAACAAGGAATTCTATACACCCAACTTGCTAAATTTACCCGGGTTAAATCCTTACCAGAACTAAAGAAACTACCCATTGGCCTCAACGATTGGAAACATGTATCAATACCAAATTAACGTAAAACCCGTGAAAGTTTCTCACCCAAACCAGGTGCATATGGTAATGAAATGAAACTTTTTGATACAACTAAATCTACAGACTGAGAAACCCCAATAACCCTACTATCATGTTTAACCTGTCTATTTTCAATTATTTTATCAATGAACTTAATTGGATAACTATTACAAAACAAAATATCCCTCAAGTATAACAGTTCCGAATCCAGAAATTCCTGGGAACAAATTCTAAAAGCTCTATCCACTAGTGAAATTACAACCCCTTTTTTTCACCGACATAGGGTGGCAAGAATTTAAATTTAAATACCCTATCATTGTGCATTGGTTTTCTGTAAATCGAGAAAAGTAAAAGGAGATCCTTTTAATTAATAAAATATCCAGAAAAGGTAATTTATTATTATCCTCAAACTCAACTGTAAATTTAATATTATTATCAAAACTACTTAAATGCTTACAAAATAGGTCTAAGGAGTCCAATCCATGTTTCCAAAAGCACACCACATCATCCATGAACCTGCTTCTGGGGTAGGTTCATGGATAATATGATGTGCGTTTTGAAACCTGAATTGGGCTCCTTAGACCTATTTTGTAAGCATTTAAATAGTTTCTATAATAATGTTAAATTTACAGTTGAGCTTGAAGATAATAATAAATTACCTCTTCTGGATATTTTATTAATTAAAAGGGATCTCCAATTACTTTTCTCGATTTACAGAAAACCAACGCAAAATGATAGGTATTTAAATTTTCATTCTTACCACCCTATGTCGGTGAAAAGGGGGGGTTGTAATTTCACTAGTGGATAGAGCTTTTAGAATTTGTTCCCAGGAATTTCTGGACTCGGAATTGCTATACTTGAGGGATATTTTGTTTTGTAAGTTATCCAATTAAGTTCATTGACAAAATAATTGAAAATAGACGTGTTAAACATGACAGTAAGGTTACTGTGGTTTCTCAGTATTTAGATTTAGATGCATCAAAATGTTTCATTTCATTGCCATATGTACCTGGTGTGGGTGAGAAACTTTCACAGGTTTAGCGTAAATTTGGTACTGATACATGTTTCCAATTGTTGAGGCCAATGGGTAGTTATTTTTGTTCTGGTAAGGATTTAACCCGGGGAAATTTAGTAAGTAGGGTGTATAAAATTCCGTGTTCTTGTGGGAAGTTCTATATTGGTAGGACTCACCAACAATTTGTTGAAAGGTTTATTGAACACCGAAATTCAATAGAAAAAACCCGACAATTAAGCGAGCGTCCAGAAACTTTTGTTTCAGCTTTAGCAGAGCATATTTGGTTTCAACCAGATCATTTTGTAAAATTTGATGAAGCCTTAGCTATTTCAAATCATAAGGGGTATACACAATTGGCAAGAGAAGCCATAGAAATAAAAAAACATATATTTGCTAACCTTTCGATAAATAGAGACACAGGTAATTTAAATATTGACCCAATTTATGATAATCTTCTAAAGAGTGAATCAACAGTCAATAAGGGAGTTAAGATTTTAAATAATCCCCATGGGACTATTTTACTTGCTAGACCAAAACGATTTGCTTCAATAATAGCCAATAAAAGGATTATTTCGCAACAGAATAATTAAAGTAATTTACAGTTTTTTTTATTTTTCCTCATTTACTCTGGTGTCCTCACTGAAGTAACACTATAATAGTATCTTTTCCCTATGTGGATCAGTTTGCGCCAATTGTACATTTTTTTTTTTTTTTTGTGGTTGTTTTATTCGTTTTTAGTTTTATCTTGTTTTTTTTTTATCCTGTTCTTCTTGTGTTTCTTTCGTGCTGAAGACGCCTTGTTTGGATACAGGTGAAATATCAGTAGTAACCATCTATTGAATTCTATGGGCCCTCCGTACCAAACAGGTTTGAATTTGCATAGGCCCCCGTACTAAACAGGTTTTTCTGGTAGGTATTCTATTCTACAGGGGCATTCCACCTTTCAAAGAGATTAACGCAATACCGGTCCTAGTGTGATGCTATCAGACTGGTTTCGTTTCATGGGTTCATTAATAGAACGACTAATGTTTTTGATAAGGGTAATTACTTCTTTAGTTTACGAGTAGAAAAATCTAAAACCAGTATTGTCTATAACTTAATTTACGTAGATTAAACTTCCGATGGTTAAGAAAGCGTAACGGGCAATTAAAGTATGAGGAATGGGATGTTATAATTAGAATGGTTTTAAGTTGAAAATTGTGACGTAAAAATAACTCTATTTGCGAATTTTTTGGGAAAAGGTATTTGCGTAAAGGTATTGCGTTGGTTAAGAATGCCTCACGGGTAATTAAAGAATGGGATGCTTGCATCAACAATACAAAGAATATGCTCAGATACTTAATAGATTTGACGCCTACAAGAGACATTGGTAGAAGATATTCAATAGCTTAATTGAAAAGTAACGATAGAATGACATTGTGACTTGACCTAGCTTTACCTATCCGATGTGGTCTGTATAATACACAAGTAACGTTTGAAAAGTATTGTCAATTTAAAAAGAAATGGCTGAAAAGTGTTTTGAGGGGGATGGGTTGCATGGAGGGTTGAGTTGCACGATGGGTTCAGTTAAAGGGGGTACAGTTACACGGGGGTTTCGGTTATACAGGGGTTCAGTTACAAGGGGGGTTCAGTTACACGGGGGTTGAGTTAAATGGGGATTGAGTTCCACGAGAGTAATGCGTTGTCGTGGTTTAGCTTGTCACAGTTACTCTCTTTGGGCTGTTTGTGTTTCTTTGGGTTGTGTGTGTCTCTTTGGGTTCTGTGTCTCTTTGGAGTGTTTGAGTCTTTTTGATCTGTTTATGTTTCTTTGGGCTGTTTGAGTCTTTTTGGACTGTGTTTGTCTCTTTGGGGTGTTTGTGTCTCTTTGGACTGTTTGTAGTTTTTGTTTCTTTTAAAAGAGCTTTAAGGGGTTTGAGAGACTCAGTTGCCTGATTCCGTGTGGTTTTTCTTTACTTGGTGGTCATTAAAAACGAAATTTTTGTGTTAAATAAGTAGTTTTTGTATCTTTTAAAAGAGCTTTACGGGGTTTGAGAAACTCAGGTGCCTAATTCAGTGTGATTTTTCTTTCCTTGGTGTTCATTTGTTTTATCTTTTAAAAGAGCTTTACATGGTTTGAAAGACTCAGTTGCCTGATTCCGTGTGGTTTTACTTTACTTTGTGGTCATTAAAAACTAAATTTTTGTGTTAAATAAGTATTTATTGTATATTTTAAATGAGCTTTAAGGGTATTGAGAGACTCAGTTGTCGGAGTCCGTGCGATTTTTCTTTCCAAGGCGGCCATTAAAATAGAAATCTTTGTATTAAATAATTAGTTTTTGTATCTTTTAATAGAGCTTTAAGGAGTTTGAGAGACTCAGTTGTCTGATTCAGTGTGGTTTTTCTTTACTTGGTGGTCATTTGTTGTATCTTTTAAAAGAGCTTTACAGGGTTTGAGAGTCTCAGTTGCCTGATTCCTTGTGGTTTTTCTTTACTTGGTTGTCATTAAAATCGAAATTTATGTGTTAAATAAGTAGTTTTTGTATATTATAAATGATCTTTAATTGGTTTGAGAGACTCAGTTGCCGGATGCCGTGTGTTGTTTCTTTAATTTGTTGTCATTAAAAACGAAATTTTTGTGTTAAATATGTAGTTTTTTTGTATCTTTTAAAAGAGCTTTACGGGGATTGAGAGACTCAGTTGCCTGATTCCGTGTGGTTTTTCTTTACTTGGTGGTCATTAAAAAAGAAATTTTTGTTATAAATAAGTATTTTTTTTATATTTTAAAATAGCTTTAAGGGGGTTGAGAGACTCAGTTGCCATATTGAGTGTTGTTTTTATTTACTTGGTTGGCATTAAAAAATAAATTTTTTTTTTAAATAATTATTTTTTGTATATTTTAAAAGAGCTTTACGGGGATTGAGAGACTCAGTTGCCGGATTCCGTGTGGTTTTTCTTTACTTGGTGGTCATTAAAAACGAAATTTTTGTGTTAAATAAGTAGTTTTTGTATCTTTTAAAAGAGCTTTACGGGGTTTGAGAGACTCAGTTGCCTGATTCCGTGTGGTTTTTCTTCTTTTCAGTAAAGACACTCGATATCCTAAAAGTGTTTAATTCAAACTTTTTTAAAACTTCGAAATTTTTCAGCTTTATTTATTTTTTTCTTTTTGTACATAACTTAAAATGTCAAAATATGCTTACAGTTCTAATAAATGCGCTCTGTGATTGGTCAGAGACTTGATGTGACTGTCCTACTAGTATTCTATGACAGGTTATTGATACTACCTAATCTATTGCATGTATTAAATCAGTATTTTTTACATAGTGGAACGATAAACACATAAGTAATATCTTTAAAAAAAAAAGTGAAGATGGAACATTTTAATAAAGTGTGTTTACATAACAAGGTTATTGTAGCATTGAATGCCGACAAAGAAAAGTATTTAAACTTTGAAACAAGTATAGGTGGTAGCACTATTGGAAATGTATGCATGCATTGTCATGACAGTAAGGAATTAAATTTCTTTGAAGTACCGAAAAAATTCAACTCTTATGCTGGTGGATATGCGAGATTGAGATCTCCAGAGATGATTGTACTCAAAGAGAATGCCAACATAAAAATAATCGTTGATGATAGAGGACAACTCCTTGCTACTGTTGCAGGTAACACATTACCTACTGATACATCCAATCGTCACCTTTCGGGTATTAGCATTCAACGGAAGATCAATAAAAGAAAGGCCTACTCTTCTACTAATATCGTAAACCATATCTTGTCTACATGCCGAAACTGTTACCTGTGTAAAAATAATGTGATAAGAGAGAGTGAAATTGCCAGAAAAATAAAAAGGGAATTGTCAGAAAATATCACGATGGAATATAAAGATGAATCGATGAAAAACAAAGCACCAGCAAACGTTACTGCCATTGCTCAAACAGTCATTGAACCAAATAATACCAAAGACGAAAAGCATATTGAGCCTGTTGATGAGAAACCAGTAAAAATTGTGTATGACTCAAAATGGAATAATGATTATTCTACTGATTATGAGCTAAAAGAAGACAGGAGCTATTATATCAAGAGAGAACATTGTTGACTATTTTATTGAACGGATTAAAAATGTCCAAAGTTAAACGTTGATGTTAATAATGCATCGTAATATATTTTTTGTATTAATATTCTACATAGAATTATTTCATTAAAAATATATTATGCATTACATTGTTATGTGTTCATTATTTTTAGAGTAAGCTAGCATATCAAACGTTTAGAATGTCTAATAAAACGTTGGAGATGTAAGAAAAGCGATTTGCATACATCTATTGTCAGACACATGGGGACAAATCCTTTCTTGAATTCGCCTCTTGGATAAATAAAAAAAAGACATTTCATTCAAGAAATTATGACAAAACTCTAAGTAAGCAACAAACTCTTTCTTGAAGTTACCTCATGGATACACACTGCAGAAATTTCATTTAAGAACTTATCAAAAATTGTAAGTAAGTAGCAAATTATTTCAAAAATATGTTAATACGTTTAAGTAATAAATATCTTTAAGCTTAACCCGTCTTTATTCTTTAGAATAATTTTATTCATTTCATTAAATTATGAAGAAATTGTAAGTAAGTAACAATAGCTTTCTTGATTTCGCTTCCTGGACACGATACAGATATTTAATTCAAGAAATCATAATAAAATCACAAGTAAGTAATAAACTCTTTATTGTTTTCACCTATTGGATACACAATACTAAAATTTCATTCAAGAAATTATGAAGGAATTGTAAATAGGCAACACACTCATGTTACCTCATACACAATGCAGAAATTTCATTTCAGAAAATATCAAAAATT
This sequence comes from Artemia sp. Qi Xiang Cuo, assembly GCF_049724085.1. Taxonomy (NCBI): domain Eukaryota; kingdom Metazoa; phylum Arthropoda; class Branchiopoda; order Anostraca; family Artemiidae; genus Artemia; species Artemia sp. Qi Xiang Cuo. The sequence continues at coordinate 63,303,674 of NC_142800.1, forward strand.
GTGAGTAAGTAGCAAATTCTTTCTTGAATTCACCTCCTGGGTAAATAAAAAAGACAGTTCATTAAAGAAATTATGAAAAAATTGTAAGTAAGTAGCAAATTCTTTCTTAAATTCACCTACTGGATAAACAAAAAAGATATTTCGTTCGAGAAATTATGACAAAATTCCAAGTAAGTAACAAACTCTTTATTGTTTTCATGACTTAGATACACGATGTAGAAATTTCATTCAAGAAATTATGAAAAAATTCTCAGTAAGTAACAATTTCTTTCTTGAAGTCAACTCTCTGATACACAATACGTAAATTTCATTTAAGAAATTATGAAAAAAACAATTTCTTTCTTGAAGTCAACTCTTGGATACACAACATGGAAATTTCATTCTAGAAATTATGAAAATATTTGTATTTAAGTAACAAACTCTTTTTGTTTTCACCTCTTGGATATACAGTACAGATACTTCATTCAAGAAATTATGAAAATATCGCAAGTAAGTAACTTTTTTTTTCTCTTTCTCAAAAACAATTTTCACTTAGATACAAGATGTAGAAAATTTAGTTCAAGAAATTAGGAAAAAATTCTCAGTAAGTAACAATTTCTTTATTGAAGTCAACTCTTGGATACACAATACGGAAATTTCATTAAGGAAATTATGAAAAAAAACAATTCTTTCTTGAAGTCAACTCTTGGATACACAATACTGAAATTTCATTTAAGAAATTATGAAAATATTTGTAAGTAAGTAACAAACTCTTTTTTTTTCACCTCTTGGATATACAGTACAGATACTTCATTCAAGAAATTATGAAAAAATCGCAAGTAAGTAACTTTTTTTTCTCTTTATCACAAACAATTTTCACTTGGCTACACGATGTAGAAATTCAATTCAAGAAATTATGAAAAAATTCTCAGTAAGTAACATTTTCTTTCTTGAAGTCACCTCTTGAATACACAATAAGGAAATTTCATTCAATAATTTCATGACTTAGATACACGATGTAGAAATTTGATTCAAGAAATTATGAAAAAATTCTCAGTAAGTAACAATTTCTTTCTTGAAGTCAACTCTTGGATACACAATACGAAAATTTCATTTAAGAAATTATGAAAAAATTGTAAACAAGTAACAAACTTATTCCTGAAGTCACCTCTTGGATACACAATGCAGAAACTTCATTTAAGAAACTATGAAAAAATTGTAAGTAAGTAACAAATTCTTTCTTGAAGTCACCTCATGGATACACAATACAGAAATTTCATTAAAGAAATTATGAAAAAATTGTAATTAAGTAGAAAATTCTTTCTTGAATTCACCTGCTGGATAAACAAAAAGACATTTCGTTCAAGAAATTATGACAAAATTCTAAGTAAGTAACAAACTCTTAATTGTTTTCACGACTTAGATATACGATCTAAAAATTTAATTCAAGAAATTATGAAGAAATTCTCAGTAAGTAACAAACTCTTTTTTTTTATTTCACCTCTTGGATATACAGTACAGATACTTCATTCAAGAAATTATTAAAAAATTCTCAGTAAGTAACAATTTCTTTATTTTCACTTACCTACAAGATGTAGAAATTTAATTCTAGTAACTATGAAAAAATTCTCAGTAAGTATCAATTTCCTTCTTGAAATCTACTCTTGGATACACAATACGGAAATTTCATTCAAGAAATTATGAAGAAATTGTATCTAAGTAGCAAATTCTTTATTGAATTAACTTGTTGGACAAACAAAACACAGAGACAACACACACAAAGAGACGCCACACACAGAATGAAACTGAATTACAATATGAATATGATCAGGAATTGTTTACACGTCAGGTTGGCCGAGTGGTTAAGGCACTAGACTCAAGATCTGGTCCCCATACGGGGTCGTGGGTTCGAACCCCACACCTGACAATTTTTTTCTTATGTACTTTTTTTTATTTAATGATGTCTTGTGATTTGACTAAATACCTTCTGTAAAAGGATTTATGTAGAGCCTAAATTGTTAGGGCCATTAATAGATTAAATAAAAAAAAACTACAAAAGTGCAGAATGTTCAAATTCACTTCTGAATTTTCTTAAAGAAAAGAAAAAAGTAAGCTGAATTTTGAAATTTACCAATGAAACTGAATTACAATATGAATATGATCAAGAATTGTTTACAAGTCAGGTTGGCCGAGTGGTTAAGGCGCTAGACTTAGGATCTGGTCTCCATATAGGGTCGTGGGTTCGAGTCCCACACCTGACAATTTTTTTCTTATTCTAAATCTTTGGAAACAGCCTCTATTTCTGACCGTTTAAGTTTTGATGTTAGTGTTGTCAGTCAAAAGCTATGACCTTGAAAAAAGAGCTTGAGAAAATTGCCTGATTATCGAAAAAGGGGGGAAACATCCTCCAAAAGTCGAAAGGAATGCCCCCCTCCAGCGCTTTGTCAGATATGTTGAATAAAATATGCAAAGTCGACATAGCTGTATTTAATTTTTTTAAGGTTAATTTAGACGAGGTTCTGAATTTTCTTAAAGAAGAGAAAAAGTTAGCTCAATTCTGAACTTTACCAATGAAACTGAATTACAATATGAATATGATCAAGAATTGTTTACAAGTCAGGTTGGCCGAGTGGTCAAGGCGCTAGACTTAAGATCTGGTCCCCATATGGGGTCGTGGGTTCGAGTCCCACACCTGACAATTTTTCTTATTCTAAATCTTTGGAAACAGCCTCTATTTCTGACCGTTTAAGTTTTGATGTTAGTGTTGTCAGTCAAGAGCTATGACCTTGAGAAAAGAGCTTGAGAAAATTGCCTGATTATCGAAAAATGGGGAAACATCCTCCAAAAGTCGACAGGAATGCCCCCCTCCAGCGCTTTGTCGGATATGTTGAATAAAATATGCAAAGTCGACATAGCTTTATTTCATTTTTTTAAGGTTAATTTAGACGAGGTTACGTGCGCGCACGTAGGCTAACCTCGTCTAAATTAACCTTACAAAAAATGAAATAAAGCTATGTCGACTTTGCATATTTTATTCAACATATCCGACAAAGCGCTGGAGGGGGGCATTCCTGTCGACTTTTGGAGGATGTTTCCCCATTTTTCGATAATCAGGCAATTTTCTCAAGCTCTTTTCTCAAAGTCATAGCTTTTGACTGACAGCACTAACATCAAAACTTAAATGGTCAGAATTAGTGGGTGTTTCCAAAAATTTAGAATAAGAAAAAATTGTCAGGTGTGGGACTCGAACCCACGACCCCGTCTGGGGACCAGGTCCTGATTCTAGCGTCTTGACCACTTGATCATCCTGGCTTCTGAACTGTTCTTGATGTCATCCATATTTTAATTCAGTTTCTATTGTAAAGTTTAGAATTCAGCTAACTTGTTTCTCTTCTCTATGACAATATAGAACCCTGTCTAAATTAACCTTTAAAAAAAGAAATACATCTATGTCGACTGTGCATATTTTATTCAACATATCCGACAAAGCGCTGGAGGGGGGCATTCCTTTCGACTTTTGGAGGATGTTTCCCCCATTTTTCGATAATCAGGCAATTTTCTCAAGCTCTTTTTTCAAGGTCATAGCTTTTGACTGACAACACTAACATCAAAACTTAAACGGTCAGAAATAGAGGCTGTTTCCAAAGATTTAGAATAAGAAAAAAATTATCAGGTGTGGGACTCGAACCCACGACCCCATATGGAGACCAGATCCTAAGTCTAGCGCCTTAACCACTCGGCCAACCTGACTTGTAAACAATTCTTGATCATATTCATATTGTAATTCAGTTTCATTTGTAAAGTTCAGAATTAAGCTAACTTTTTTCTCTTCTTTAAGAAAATTCAGAAGTGAATTTGAACATTTTGCACTTTTGTAGTTTCTTTTATTTAATATATTAATGAGACTAACAATTTAGGTTCTGCATAAATCCTTTTACGGAAGTTATTTAGTGAAATCACAAGACATGATGAAAGAAAAAAAAGTACATAAGAAAAAAAATTGTCAAGTGTGGGGTTCGAAACCACGACCCCGTATGGGGGTCAGATCCTAAGTCTCGTGCCTTACCCACTCGTCCAACCTGACTTGTAAACAATTTCTGATCATATTAGTATTGTAATTCAGTTTCATTATGTATGTCGCGTCTTTCTATGTGTTTTGTCTCTGTGTGTTGTTTGCCCAACAGGTGAATTCAAGAAAGAATTTGCTACTTAGTTACAATGTTTTCATAATTTCTTTAATGAAATTTCCTTATTGTGTATCCAAGAGTTGACTTCAAGAAAGAAATTGTTACTTACTGAGAATTTTTTCATAATTTCTTGAATTAAATTTCTACATCGTGTAGCTAAGTGAAAATAAAGAAATTGTTACTTACTGAGAATTTTTTCATAATTTATTGAATGAAGTATCTCTACTGTATATCGAAGAGGTGAAATAAAAGAAAAAAGTTTGTTATTTACTGAGAACTTCATCATAATATCTTGAATTAAATTTTTATACCGTATATCTAAGTCGTGAAAACAATGAAGAGTTTGTTTCTTACTTAGAATTTTGTCATAATTTCTTGAACGAAATGTCTTTTTGTTTATCCAGCAGGTGAATTTAAGAAAGAATTTGCTACTTACTTACAATTTTTTCATAATTTCTTTAATGAAATTTTTGTATTGTGTATCCATGAGGTGACTTCAAGAAAGAATTTGTTACTTACTTACAATTTTTTCATAGTTTCTTAAATGAAGTTTCTGCATTGTGTATCCAAGAGGTGACTTCAGGAAAGAGTTTGTTACTTGCTTACAATTTTTTCATAATTTCTTGAATGAAATTTTCGTATTGTGTATCCCAGATTTGACTTCTAGTAAGAAATTTTTGCTTATTGAGCATTTTTTCATAATTTCTTGAATCAAATTTCGAAATTGCGTATCTTAGTCATGAAATTCTTGAATGAAATATACTTGTTGTTCATTAAATAGTTTACTTTAAGCAAGAAATTGCTACTTAATAAGAATTTCTTCATAATTTATTTAATCAAATTTCTACATCGTGTATCTAAGTGAAAATTGTTTGTGATAAAGAGAAAAAAAAAACTTACTTACTTGAGGTTTTTTCGTAATTTATTGAATGAAGTATTTGTACTGTATATCGAAGAGGTGAAATCAAAAAGAGTTTGTTACTTACTTACAAATATTTTCATAATTTCTTGAATGAAATTTCCGTATTGTGTATCCAAGAGTTGACTTCAAGAAAGAAATAGGTTTTTTTCATAATTTCTTAAATAAAATTTACGTACTGTGTCTACAAGAGTTGACTTCAAGAAAGAAATTGTTACTTACTGAGAATTTTTTCTTAATTTATTGAATTAAATTTCTACATCGTGTATCTAAGTCATGAAAACATTAAAGAGTTTGTTACTTACTTGGAATTTTGCCATAATTTCTTGAACGAAATGTCTTTTTTGTTTATCCAGCAGGTGAATTCAAGAAAGAATTTGCTACTTACTTACCATTTTTTCATAATTGCTTTAATGAACTGTCTTTTTTATTTACACAGGAGGTTAATTCATGAAAGAATTTGCTACTCACTCACAATTTTTGATAACTTCTTAAATTAAATTTCTGCATTGTGTATCCATGAGGTAACATGAGTGTGTTATCAATTTACAATTCCTTCATAATTTCTTTAATGAAATTTCAGTATTGTGTATCCAATAGATCAAAACAATAAAGACTTTATTACTTACTTACAATCTTATTATGATTTCTTGAATTAAATATCTGTATTGTGTCCAGTAAGAGAATTCAAGATATCTATTTTTAATTAATTACTATTTATTAATAAATTAATTAAATTTTTAAAAATTGTATAAATATTATATTATTGTTAATAATATATTTATTTATTTATTAATATTATTATCATATATTTTAATTAATTTGATACTTAATTAAAATTTTTGATTATTTCTTAAATGAAATTTATGCATTGTGTATCCATGAGGTAACTTCAAGAAAGAGTTTGTTGCTTACTTAGAGTTTCGTCATAATTTCTTGAATGAAATGTCTTTTTTTATTTATCCAGGAGGCGAATTCAAGAAAGAATTTATTCCCATGTGTCTGACAATAGATGTATGAAAATTCCTTTTCTTACATCTCCGACGTTTTATTAGACATTCTAAACGTTTGATATGCTAGCTTACTCTAAAAATAATGAACACATAACAATGTAATGCATAATATATTTTTAATGGAATAATGCTATGTAGAATATTAATACAAAAAATATATTACGATACATTATTAATATCAATGATTAACTTTGGACATTTTGAATCTGTTCCATAAAATAGTTCACCATGTTCTCTCTTGATATTATAGCTATTGTCTTCTCTTAGTTCGTAATCAGTAGAATAATCATTATTCCATTTTGAGTCATACACAATTTTTACTGGTTTCTCATCAACAGGCTCAATATGCTTTTCGTCTTTGGTATTATTTGGTTCAATGACTGTTTAATCAATGGCAGTAACGTTTGCTGGTGCTTTGTTTTTCATCGATTCATCTTTATATTCCATCGTGATATTTTCTGACAATGCACATTTTATTATTCTTACAGTTTCAATGTCTATTATCACATTATGTTTACACAGTTAAAAGTTTCGGCAAGTAGACAATATATTGTTTACGATATTAGTAGAATAGTATGCCTTTCTTTTATTTATCTTCCGTTGAATGCTAATAACCGAAAGGTGACGATTTGATGTATCAGTAGGTAATGTGTTACCTGCAACAGTAGCAAGGAGTTGTCTTCTATCATCAACGATTTTTTTTATGTTGGCATTCTCTTTGAGTGCAATCATCTCTGGAGATCTCAATCTCGCATAACCACCAACATAAGAGTTGAATTTTTTCGGTATTCCAAAGAAATTTAATTCCTTATTGTCATGACAATGCATGCATACATTTCCAATAGTGCTACCACCTGTACTTGTTTCAAAGTTTAAATACTTCTCTTTGTCGGCATTCAATGCTACAATAATCTTGTTATGTAAACACACTTTATTAAAATGCTCCATCTTCACTTTTTTTTAAAGATATGACTTATGTGTTTATCGTTCCACTGCGTAAACAATACTGATTTAATACATGCAATAGATTAGGTAGTGTCAATAACCGGTCATAGAATACCAGTGGGAAAATCACATCGTGTCTCTGACCAATCACAGAGCGCAATTGTTAGAACTGTAAGCATATTTTGACATTTTAAGTTATGTACAAAAAGAAAAAAATAAATAAAGTTGAAAAATTTTGAAGTTTTAAAAAAGTTTGAATTAAATACTTTTAGGATATCGAGTGTCTTTACTGAAAAGAAGAAAAACCACACGGAATCAGGCAACTGAGTCTCTCAAATCCCGTAAAGCTCTTTTAAAAGATACAAAAACTACTTATTTAACACAAAAATTTCTTTTTTAATGAATACCAAGTAAAGAAAAACCACACGGAATCTGGCAACTGAGTCTCTCAAACCCAGTAAATCTATTTTAATATATAAAAAAAAATCTTATTTAAAAAAAAATTTTCTTTTTTACTGACCAACAATTAAAGAAAAACCACACGGAATCCGGCAACTGAGTCTCTCAATCCCCGTAAAGCTCTTTTAAAAGATACAAAAACTACTTATTTAACACAAAAATTTCGTTTTTAATGAACACCAAGTAAAGAAAAACCACACGGAATCCGGCAACTGAGTCTCTCAATCCCCGTAAAGCTCTTTTAAAAGATACAAAAAAACTACTTATTTAACACAAAAATTTCGTTTTTAATGACCACTAAGTAAATAAAAACCACACGGAATCAGGCAACTGAGTCTCTCAAACCCCTTAAAGCTCTTTTAAAAGATACAAAAACTACTTATTTAACACAAAAATTTCGTTTTTAATGACTACCAAGTAAAGAAAAATCACACTGAATTAGGAAACTAAGACATTCAAACCCTTTAAAGCTCTTTTAAAAGATACAACAAATGACCACCAAGTAAAGAAAAACTACACGGAATCAGGCAACTGAGTCCCTACAACCCCTTAAAGCTCTTTTAAAAGATACAAAACAACTTAATTAAAAAAAAAAATTCATTTTTAATGACCACCATGAAAAGAAAAACCACCCGGAATCAGACAACTGAGTCTCTCAAACCCCTTAAAGCTCTTTTAAAAGATACAAAAACTACTTATTTAACACAAAAATTTAGTTTTTAATGAAAACCAAGTAAAGGAAAACCACACGGAATCAGGCAACTTAGTCTCTCAAACACTGTAAAGCTTTTTTAAAAGATCCAAAAACTACTGATTTAACTCAAAAATGTCGTTTTTAATGACCAACAAGTAAAGAAAAACCACACGTAATCCGGCAACTGAGTCTCTCAATCCCTGTAAAGCTCTTTTAAAAGATAAAAAAACTACTTATTTAACAAAAAAATTTAGTTTTTAATTACCACCAAGTAAATAAAAAACACACGGAATCCGGCAACTGAGTCTCTCAATCCCCGTAAAGCTATATTAAAATATACAAAAAAACTACTTATTTAACACAAAAATTTCGTTTTTAATGACCACCAAGTAAAGAAAAACCACACGGAATCAGGCAACTGAGTCTCTCAAACCCCTTAAAGCTCTTTTAAAAGATACAAAAACTACTTATTTAACACTAAAATTTCGTTTTTAATGACCACCAAGTAAAGAACAACCACACTGAATAAGTCAACTGAGACTCAAAAACCCTGTAAAGCTCTTTTAAAAGATACAACAAATGACCACCAAGTAAAGGAAAACCACACGGAATCAGGCAACTGAGTCTCTCAAACCACGTAAAGCTCATTTAAAAGATACAGGAATTAATTATTTAAAACGAAAATTTAGTTTTTAATGAACACAAAGTAAAGGAAAACAACACGGAATAAGGCAACTGAGTCTTTCAAACCCATTAAAGCTCTTTTAAAAGATACAACAAATGACCACCAAGGAAAGAAAAACCACACGGAATTAGGCAACTGAGTCTCTCGAACCCCTTAAAGCTCTTTTAAAAGATACAAAAACTAATTATTTAACAAAAAAATTTCGTTTTTAATGACCACCAAGTAAAGAAAAACCACACGGAATCAGGCAACTGAGTCTCTCAAACCCCTTAAAGCTCTTTTAAAAGAAACAAAAACTACAAACAGTCCAAAGAGACACAAACACCCCAAAGAGACAAACACAGTCCAAAAAGACTCAAACAGCCCAAAGAAACATAAACAGATCAAAAAGACTCAAACACTCCAAAGAGACACAGAACCCAAAGAGACACACACAACCCAAGGAAACACAAACAGGCCAAAGAGAGTAACTGTGACAAGCTAAACCACGACAAAGCACTACTCTCGTGGAACTCAAGCCCCATTTAACTCAACCCCAGTACAACTGAACCCCCCATGTAACTAAAATCAAAGTGAACTTTGAAAGATCAAGAGAATGTAACTCTGACAAGCTAAACCACGACAAAGCACTACTCTCGTGGAACTCAATCCCCATTTAACTCAAGCCCCGTGCAACTGAACCCCCTTGTAACTGAACCCCTGTATAACCGAAACCCCCGTGTAACTGTACCCCCTTTAACTGAACCCTCGTGCAACTCAACCCTCCATGCAACCCATCCCCCTCAAAACACTTTTCAGCCTTTTTTTTTTAAATTGACAATACTTTTCAAACGTTACTTGTGTATTATACAGACCACATCGGATAAGTAAAGCTAGGTCAAGTCACAATGTCATTCTATCGTTACTTTTCAATTAAGCTATTGAATACCTTCTACCAATGTCTCTTGTAGGCGTCAAATCTATTAAGTATCTGAGCATATTTTTTGTATTGTTGATGCAAGCATCCCACTCTTAAATTACCCGTGAGGCATTCTTAACCAACGCAATACCTTTACGCAAATACGTTTTCCCAAAAAATTCGCAAATAGAGTTATTTTTACGTCACAATTTTCAACTTAAAACCACTCTAATTATAGCATCCTATTCCTCATACTTTAATTGCCCGTTACGCTTTCTTAACCATCGGAAGTCTAATCTACGTAAATTAAGTTATAGACAATACTGGTTTTAGATTTTTCTACTCGTAAACTAAAGAAGTAATTACCCTTTTCAAAAACATTAGTCGTTCTATTAATGAACCCATGAAACGAAACCAGTCTGATAGCATCACACTAGGACCGGTATTGCGTTAATCTCTTTGAAAGGTGTAATGCCCCTGTAGAATAGAATACCTACCAGAAAAACCTGTTTGGTACGGGGGCCTATGCAAATTCAAACCTGTTTGGTACGGAGGGCCCATAGAATTCAATAGATGGTTACTACTAATATCCACGTTGTTTTGCATTTGTCTTTTCATTTCTCTCCACTGGCCACAGTCTCGTTTGTTTTGTTTTTTTGTTTTATTTTTAGATTTTTCTCTTTGTTGGTTTTTTTTTATGGGTTGTTACTGAGCTTTATTTTAGAAGAATTTTCAATGATACATTTTTAAGTTCTCAATCTATAATCTCTTATCAAAGCAAAATATAAGCAAACATACATGCTACGTTATTGTGCAACAGCAACAAAATTTTGGCTTTGTCCTGTTTTTGTTTTGTGCAACCGATATTCTTTTTTTTGCAAATAACTACTTTATATATTTTTAGAATTGTAAAGATTATTATTTTATTGGAAGCACAAACTCAACCCAAAAAAGAAAACGTTTTCTTGGGAGCAAAACAAATCTACAATTAGTCCGCGGAAAATAAAATACTAATTTAAAAGGCTTTCCACAGTCTTTCACTGGTGATGATAACGACAGGATTGCAATCTCATAAAGACTCAAGCAGTTTTCAATAAAGCGCTAGTTTGTAGAATTCTGCAAATATTGGGAGTTATCACGAGTCAACGGATTTGAGCTAGTTTGCTAAATATATGTTCCGTAATCTGCGAAGCAACAATTTTTGTTCGTTTTGGGTTTTATCTTCGCTCATCGCTTCCGTAAGAAGAACTTTGTTGTTCTTTCAATAAAATTGCGCTTTCTATATTTTGTAAATCCACACAATTAGCTTAGCAAAATGAGTTACACAAAGTAACTTAGGCGATGAAACTAAAGAAGTCAAGTAAAGAAGATTCCCCCAAATATGTGCAACTTTGTCACATACCTAAGAAATCCGAAAAGTACGCTGTCGCCAGTATCCTTGAGAAGTTTTAAACTAAAAATTTGATTATTATCATAAAAATGAAAATAAATAAATGACGTTTTTTACACGCGTGTTCTGCTTTTCACTTGCTAAGGAGGCTGAGAGGGAGTAACTCAACGGTGGAATATTAAACCTCTGATTAAGGTTTATTGACTATACAAGTGAAAATGGCCCCTGTTATACTTTCCAGATTTTCCACTGCAGTAACAGCACCAAAAAGTGATATTTTTAGTGCCATGTAGCACTTATGGATCTGAATTTATAAAATGAACATATATATAAGTAGTAGCTTTAAATGAATTGTCTTACATGAAACGTCTCGACGCGTTCATAAGGTAGCTTGCTAGCCCTGGCATAAAAAATAGGAAGAAATAAGGAGATGCATTCCATGCTGCATTTTTGAAAGGTTTCAAGCTGTTTTTCAAAATCCCCAAAAAAATTTCCCAGCAGTAAACTTTTACTATTGACTTGAGCATACAGGACAGTTATCATTCTTGAAACACCTTTAACTGGAAAAATTTTATCACTGGACAGTTTTTTTTTCAAAACGTGTTTTAAACTTTTGGTTACTATGGGCAGTGTTTTAAAAGCACGTAAGATGGGTGATGGCTCCCTGTCGTAACAGTAACATCAACATATCTTTTACAATAATAGATAGAAAAATTTTAAAGACCTGAAAAAGAATATTTTCCCACCGATCCCGCTTTCTATGGCTATAACGAGAGAAAGGTTGAGATGGCTAGGACACGTTCTGCGGATGAAGGATGACAGATTGCCAAAGATCGTCCTTTCGGCCAAACGAAAAACGCTTCACCCCTGAGTAGGGTGGGAGGATATCATAAGCAAAAAATAACAGAAATTTGAACTTCTTGGAAGGGTGTAATAGATTTGGATGGAGGAGGAGCGTGTAGCTACGTTGGCCTTGGGCGGCTTAGCGCTGCAATTAGTTGTCAGTAGTTAGTAGTAGTATATCCCAAAGTAATGCAGTCTACTATTACAATCTATTTCTGTTCATGATTTGTTGAGTTTGCTAAATTTTTTTTTTGCATTTGGATATGCTTTGTAATCTTTAATACTTTTTTCATCGCCTAGGATATTAGGGCTCACCCTTTTTTCCTTTCTTAGTAAAGACATAAGTTTGCTAATGACTAGAAAATCGACTTCCAAACTAAGACAGATAGATTTTTTAAACACTCATCAACAATCCTTGGTTCTCACTAAAATTGAGCCTTCGGTACACAGGCTGATGATCTTTGGGACCTAAATCAGGGTAGCAGTTTACTGATTTCGGTGCCCAAAAGAATTGAAAGCCAAAATAATAGCTTGCTAATTCTGGTGCCCTAGGAAATCCAAGAAATTGGGTATCAGTTCTGACAATTCTTAAAATTGGATCTCGAGGATCGGGGCGAAATATTTTCCAGCATTTTCCTCGGTTGAAGCAACAACAGATACTTTGTGCCACACATAAACGTTTTGTTCTTCTGGATTTACATTTGTGGTGCTATTGGTGGTGGTGCTGTGGTGGTGCTATTGCATAAACGAATGTTTATTCCCCGTTTTATTTTTTTATTTATAATGACTTTTATTTAGCTAGCAAAGCGGTGTTTTGCAAGTAACTAAATATTAACAAGTTGTTTCAACTGATAACAAGGAATAAAATTAAAACTTAAAACGAACAGAAATTATTCCGTATATGAGGGGCTACCCCCTTCTCAATCCCCCACTCTTGACGCAAAAGTCTTAAACTTCTTCAAAATACCTCTCATTCAAATTCACCGGCCCTTGTGTTTCAGGAAATGTCAAAAAGAGTCAAACATGAGAAAAGTCAAAAGTCAAACTTTAGCGTAAAGAGCCAAGGATTGAGGAGGGCCCAGCCCCCCCCCCCCCCTCACATAGCATGAACTAACTTACCTATAAAACATCTTTTCTGAAAGGCCAATTTGGCTATTCCATTTTGTTATATTTATTCCCTTAGCTGATTATTGAAATCTCAATAGAATCCTTATTTTCTACTGATTTAAAAACATTACTTTTATTACTTAATTATTACATATATCCGACTATCCCACTAGCCTACATTTGTTGAATAGCCCGGCATGACGGTTGTGCTACCCTACTGACTGTTGCTTGGTTGGGCTCAATTGTAAACGAGAAAAGTTTCCATTTATTTCTTTTCAGAGGAGAGAATTTACGCAACGAGAAAATCTTAATAGTTGTATAACAACCAAACGAAAAATCCTAGAAAAACCCCAGTTTTCACGTATGAATAGACTGGAAATGAAGCCAAGGGGAAAAATGCTTTGAATTAGATGGCTTTGGTGCTTTCAATTTCTTGGACACCAAAATTAACAAGGTGCTGTCTAGACTTAAGATCCATAGAGGCTTGACCCGGGTACCGAAGCACCGTCTTAAGTTTTACTGACAATCCTTAATGATATTATTCAATAACACGACGTCAGTTATTTTCCTGCTAATAATCCTTCATGAGATGTAGTACTTGGAAATTTTTAGAGCTTGACAACTTCGTTTTTGCGGTACAAATGGGAATAAAATATGGAATAATAGCCGTGTTAAAAAGGGAACAAACCCTGGATTCACAAAAAAAAAAAAATAATAATCAGTTAAGTCTTTATTAATTGCAATATCAGCTAATTCCTGACTAGGTATAAAAACTAGTAATGTCCAAGTACCATTTAGCCCCCCTCCCCACTTTCAACTTTTTAAAAGATAGGTAGACACTTGGCACTTTCTTTAAATCGGAAACGACCACCATTTGGGGACACAGAGTCAGTCCATGAGCTCTCTGACACCCTTGTCCCTCTTACCACGGATTTTTTTTACCTGAAACGTTGGTATCTTGTCTCTTATTTGAGCCAGAATTATGCAAAGACAATCTATACCATTGGTATCCCGAAATTGGCCAATAGTCCCTCCAACATCTCCTTCAAAGGTGCAATGTGGCGCCTATTCTAAACCAAAATCATGAGGTGATTCTTGGCAAAGATCTCAATATTTTTTAAGGTGATTCTTGCCAAAGAGAGTGCCCGTGGCCCTTATATGAACACCCTCCCTGCAATATCTTAAGCTTAAAGATAGGCAAATCACACTTTTTTTCAGAGCGTAACCATGCGAGGATTTTCAATCTGTATTATTGGACGTATGCAATTGGCCCATTGCCCCTCTAAACCCATAACCCCATACATCCCCTCCCCCATCCACCGTCACATTTTTAGCAGATATACAGCTAAGATACGCCTTGTTTGAGACAAGTCCGTTGATTTTTGAATTTAAATCAAGTTTGTGGACTGACTAGACTGTGATGAAAAGGTTGAGAACCATGGCTGATGAAAAAAGCCAAGACAGAAAGTCTGAGTTAGAGGCAAACCTGGCATAAGCCTTTCTCAGAACTGTATAAAAATCACGAAATATTTCCAATGCATACGAATAGAGAACGAATGTGGATGCGAGTCCCTTTAACTCCCATGCCTCATCGTTATTCTTTTAAGCACAAAGGTAGGCATGTTGCTTATAGCTGGAGTTAAGGAAACTTTCACCAAAGAAAAAAAAAAGTCAGACCCCAGGATCAGTTGAGGTGCTATAAGGCTTCAAAGTTTAAAAAACTAGGGATCTACCGAATCATGAAACTTCGAACCCTATTAGTACCAGCGGTCTAAGAATTACTAGGGGAATTCTTACTGACTATAAGTGTCAGCCCAGCGAATTTCGAGCGAATCTCAGCACTTTCGATTATTCAGCCACTTCCTCGACAAGCTACCACGGAAGTGACTCTTCTCATTTCATTCAATAAATTGTCTTGTTTTCATTTAGAATTTTGCGTTCATTTAGGCTTCATTTCTAGTTAAGATTGAAAAAGACAGCAATAAACAATACATAGTTCGTTGTTTACATCCCATTCAATCTCTAATGGATTAGAAAAGAACATTTTATTCTAAGCAGAAAATCAATAGAATTCTCTTTCCATAGTTCCAAAGGCTCGCTTCTTAGAAAAGAATACTCTTGAGCGTTTCTAAGGACTAAATTTGGATTACACACGTTTTTTAGTTGTTGACAGTCTAAGAAAATATTTCCAAACAAATCATTTTTTTAACATTACAAAAAGCTAACGATTAGTTTCAATTTAGAGTGATCCCAGTTGTTTTGTCACATAATAGAAAAAAGATTGCATATTTTAAGACTTCTTTAACACACACCCAAAATATGTAGATAGTTAAAGACGTACAAGGGAATGAACAAGGATGATGCAAAAGCAGGACGTGGGAAAGATGAAGAGTCATTAACTCGAAATAAAAATTTTCATAGATTAAGGCATTTCATTCGAGGGGAAGGAGGGGGTTAATTTCTTAACGTTGAGAGGGTACTGCATTGACACTTCACTTGAACAAATTGAAAATATTATGAATGATTACCGTAGTGAAGACAATTCTTTACACTTTTCTAAACCTTGAGTTTGACTTTTGACTGCGGACGCTTTTGTGATAGAGTAATATAGTAGAGTGTTCCAAGAGAACAAACTTGTTGATGTTTTTACAATTATGAACATTAAGGGAGTACCTTAATGTACTTTAGAGGAGTACTTTAGAGGATTAGGTTTTTTTTAATGGGATTACGATTTTTAAACTTTGTTTAACAAAACTCCTTAAATAAAACGCGGCTTTGAGTAATTACTGAGCTGAAATGCAACTGATTTTTTTCTCAGAGCCCCTGGGTTTTTAGGCGGAGGGGGTGTAAAAGAGTTTTATAAAAAGAATAACCTTAAGTAAATAAAAAGAACTTAAAAACTGCTATAATATATTTGTTAGTATCCAACGGATTTGTCCAATGTATATATATTTTCATTATATTTAAACTTTTGTATTTCTTTTGCTTCCCTTATTTAAATATCCATTACAATGCTAGTGGTAGATCCAAAGGGATGGTACCACCAACTCAACAATTTGGTATGGAGGCAGCTTACTTTCTTTCACTTTTCACTTACATATATGCCAATATGCAACTACGTGTAGCTATCCTGAGACACACGAGATAAAAATAAAGTTATCAAATAAATTTACACAGCAGAACAGTTAATAAATAATGTTTTTAATCAAAGAGAGCTTATATCCCGCATGCATTCTTGTTAACTTATATCATTTATCTGCCAACCTAGTATGTTCGTGATCAATGAATTTACAATTCTGTACAAGAATTAGTTGGCAAATAGCTTGCGTGATTTCAATCTACAACCAAGCTGTAATAAATTTTAAAACGCGTTCATTTTATTTTTATTATCCCTGTTTACTTTTCCAGCATTTCGTAGCATAAAATAAAAATCATGCTACTTTTGCTTTTACTTGTTGTTTGATCGCTAGCTGTGAATTTCTTTAAAGTGTACTTAAGTAGAAAGGCACTTGAAAGATATAAATCTGCTTTTGGCTATTATCTAAGGGAATCGATGACAACAGGCTTCAGTTCGTAAATCTTTCGATGAGAGAAAGGTATTTCGGTTTATACTACTCTTTGGGAAAGATGGAGAAAAGGGGCGTAGTGACATTATAAAATACGGCCCTTCTTTCTTTAAAATATTTTTAGTGAGCATAATAATGAATTTCGTTCCTTTCGAGTATTGATTGTTTCAACAATAATTTCTGGTTCTCAACGGAGTATTAATATGAGAGTCATTTTCACCTTATTATTCAGATCTAACTCACTTAAAGAGATCTCTTAGGTTTCAAGATCCGCAGTTCAAAGATATGGCCAATAAAAGCTGCGTATATGAATACAACAGTACAAAAACAGATTAAATAAAATCTAAGAAAGTGTTTATGATCAATATGGTTATGAAATTATTTTTATGGAATAGGTTCATTTACACTGGAGGCAATATAAATACGCAGACAAGGCCATATGAGTCGCAGCGGGTAGGGTTGAAGACTGCAGCAAAGCATTCAATTTGAGCACCCGGTTCAATTTGTAATATTGCCCTTCCCCCCAGTGGCTATTATATGCATGACACACATAAAATCTACCAAGAGACGACTGAATAGCTTTTTGAGCCATGTTCATTAAAAATATATCACACTCTCAGAACATAAGAATACGAAATGAAAGTAATAGTATCGAGAAATGAGAGTATAGGTAGCCCAAGAACAGTTTACAAGCCGAAGAAAATCAGTCCAACAAGGAAGAAAGAACCAACAACCTGTATTCCGACACGTGTAACTGATACGTCAGCGTCTTTAATTGATAACATTTTTTCGTCTCTTAATTTGGTCCGGAATTCTGTTGCAGTGAGTGATATTTCACACCATTTTCCTGTATTTTCCAATTTTATCCTCGAAAAAACATTGAATAGGGACACTTCAGCATCTGCTTCGGCTTATTACAGGTTGAATCTGAAAAAGTCTAATCATATTAGATCTCATTCAGCTGAGCGAATGTGGAATATTTTCGACGAGAGTTACGGTTTTTGTTCAAACATTGGTTCCTTCTGTGAGCTTATGAAAGAATGCATTTTTGACGTATGTGCTCTGTCCCCCTCTACTTCAAGGTAAAAAAGATCTATTCCTCTTAACCCATGGATGACCCCTGGTCTTCTAAGGAGTTGGAGAAGAAAAATCTTATCTTATCTTGGTCCGCCTTGTCTCAAATCGATGGTGTTATATCCGGCTTCTGATGTTGAAGTAGCCAGGATTGTAAATAGCTTGAAGGGTTCTTCGTCGTCTGGCCCTGACTGTATTCCAGCTATGGTAGTATCGTTCATTCTTCCTTCAGTTATTTATCCATTGACGAAACTTTTAAATCTTTCTTTTGAAAATGGGATTTTCCCCAGTTCTCTTAAGCGAGCTAGAGTAATTATTTTATATAAAGGTGGACCAAGAAGTGATCCAGCCAATTATCGTCTTATATCTTTGCTGTCTGTTTTTAGCAAAAATTTTTTAAAGACCATGCTTTCAGGTCTACTTACTTTTCTAGAGGCTACAAGATTTTTTCATGATTTTCAGTTTGGCTTCCGAGCTAAACATTCTACGGAGCATGAGTGTGTAACTCTTTTAAATTTTCTTCACAGAGCGCTTGACTCTTTGGTTTGATTCCTGCAGCTATATTCCTAAATGTCCGTAAAGCTTTTGACTCCTCAACTCATGAGATTCTGCTGTATAAGCTATCACACAATGGTGTAAGAGGACAGGCTCATTCTTGGTTTGATTCCTATTTGTCAGGTAGAACTATATCCGTAGATTCCCTTTCCCGCTTTTGTCTGAGGTTGAGTTTGGTGTTCCTCAAGGGTCTGTTCTTGGACCGTTTCTATTTTTGATTTATATGTTAATGACTTATAGTTGTGTATAAAAATCAAAACCTACAGTTTGCTGTCGCCAATGTCATCCTGAATCTTTCAATGCTAAAAAAAATCCATCGTTTTCACAGGATGTGGACACTCTCGTTGCTTTCGCTGATGACAGTACTATTGGTACTGTAGTGGGAACTGAGTCTGAGATGCTTCCCAAATTAGTTGACCTTTTTGAGAGAGTCGTTCCTTGGTTTGATGCAAAGTTCCTTGCCCTAAATGTTGCTAAGTCAAGTTTTTTCATTTTTTGTCTTATTTATCTTGCATACCCTGACTTAACTAACATTCATCTTTCAAGGAGCTCTCTCCGTAGACCTAAGAAACGATATGTCCGATTTCTCGGTATTCTTCTCAATGAAAACCTTTCATTTAAGTATCATATTGGAATAATTAATATGAAGATCTCAAGGAGTCTTGGAATTCTGAGGAAGCTAAAACAGATTTTCCCTGGATCAGTTTTGAAAATTCTGTTCGATTGCTTATTCAGTCCTACGTCTCTAATTGCCCTACAATATGAATCTCAACTTTCACTTCTTTTTTGAAACCACTTTCTAAGTTATATGATAAGGCAAGAAGGCTTATACAGGAAACAAATTGTTCTACAACTAACCCAGCAAGCCTATTACTTGATTTGCAGTCTTTCTACATTCTTTCGTGCGCGTCTTTCACTTTGCATCAAATTCATGGTGATATTCCCACAGCCCTTCAAACTATTCCTTCTTTCGTCACTGATAGGTCTTCGCATAATCTTCGCAATTCAAGGAATATTAATATTTTATTTACTCTATCGGTGAGGTCTGACTTTAATCCATTAACTGCTTGTCATATCGTTTGGAATAGCCTACCTGAGTCAGCTCAAGAATGTCACTCGTTTGGTACTTTCAAAAGAATTTTAAGAATTTTTTTAATGTCTTGATTTTTCATGTTTAAATATATTTTTTTTAATTTTATTATAATTTTTTTTGCGAGGGGGGGGGCGGGTGACCCTAACCTGGGTTGGAAACGTTTGTTGTGAGGGGTACTGGGTTTGTATAATATTTGTTGTGGCTTGGTTTCAAACATATATTTGGACTTAGGTTTAATTTATTGGATTTTCCTACATTTTTTTTTTATTTGGGGGGGGGGGTTCTCATAAAAATCGCTTTTTTTGTCTTTTAATTATTGTTTTTTTTTCTCTTCTTGCTTTTGTGTATGTGTGTGTGTGTGTGTGTTGAGTCTTTGAAAGGTTGAAATGTATTATATTGAAAATACCTTTTTTTTTTTTTTTTAGTATTTACGCCATTTCTGTTTTTCCCCCTTTTTTTCCTGGCCATAGAACCTTACGGGGGGTTCTATACTGAAGTGTTCTTGTCGTAAATTTATTGGTTTTAGAAATTGATTGTTTGGTAGTCCCCTGCTTAGTTTTTGATTTTGGGATTTTTTTTTCTTTTCTTTTTTTTCTTTTTTTTTCTCTCTCTTGTGTTGAGTGTCTTAAAGGTGTGAATGTATGATGTTGAAAATGTTTTTGTTTTTTATGTATCTGTTTCATTTTTGTTTCTCCCCTGTTTTTTTCCTGGCCATAGAGCCTTACGGGGGAGTTTATATTGAAGTGTATTTTGTTGAGTTTATTGATTGAATGAATTGATTGATTCAAACAATTTTACACAAAATGAGCTGTAGTCCTGGGAGCTTACAGCCCTTAAACATGCCACTGCCCTTATCTTTGCTAAGAACTGTGAGGCTCGCAAGGACCTTGGGAGATTATGCCAGTCATCAAAATTGAGCAAAATCCCCTGTGGGCTGATAAGCCCACAGGGGTTTTGATAAGCCCCAGGGGCTGATAAGCCCCTGTGGGCTGATAAGCCTCTGTGTCATTACGATATTGTCTCGGCTACTAGCATCGGCGGTTGTGTCGTCTTTTACATGCAGAATGGATCCTATTATTTGCTGATAACTTAGTCCCCACCACTATGGGAGAAGAATTGGCCCCAGTGGCCTGCATGAGCGGCCAATTGGGAATACTGAGGGACTCTTATTTTTTGTTTAATATCAGGAACAGGACTTGGATTGCTGTATAAAAGTGATGATTTTGTAAGAACTTAATGCCTAAACATGCGAGTATTCTGCTTCAAAGAAGAAACATATATTTTTTTTAGGACCAATTTCTAATAATAACCAATATTTCGGTTGTAACAATAGCCGAGTATTTTGCAACAGCCACGTATTTGAAATGAAACAAAAGCAAATTAATTTCCCATCCTGTAAACTTTTGAATTACTTGGATCTTTGGACACATTTTACACCCAAGCTTAACACCCCTTAGAATACTCTAAGTTCGTGGGTTCTAAAAGTGAATGATATATTAATGTGGCTACAAAAATTGAAATCAATTCGATTCTCCCACATGACATTTTTTTGGTTTCATCCCTTTCAAAAGACTCGAATCTTTGTTCAAATTTTCAGCTCTCCCAAAAAAGTTTGGAAAAATACAGATAAAAAGGTTTCCGCTCTCCACTGGCGAAATTCTCATTTGCATCTGTAAAATCATCTTTAATTTGATATCCCATACATGTTCTTAGGCTTTTACGATAGAAACCTCTTAGGGTTAATAGTTCGCAGCTTCAGTGAAGATGGACACCATTTACTAATCTGGACTATTCATCCTAGATGTCTAAATTGTTTTCAACACCGTATCCAGTTTTCCCATTTGCATCTGAAAATTATCCTTATTTCGGTATCCCACACCTTTTTTCAGTTCTCATAAAAAAAAAAAAACTCTTATATTTCATTGATCACGGCATCAGGAAGAAGGACTTCATTGATCATTTTGAATTGTTCATCCTAGATATCTAAATTTGTTTTAAACACTATGCTCATTTTTCTCATTAGTATCTAAAACGTATCTTTAATTTGATAAAGTCCACACCCCTTTTTCAGTTCTTATAATAAAATTCTCTTATGGCTAATTTTTCACAACTTCAGCGGAGATGGACTCAATTTATTACTTTGAATTGTTCATCCTCAATATCTAAATTTGTTTTAAACATTATTTTCATTTTTCTCATTAGTATCTAAAAAATAATTTTAATTTGATATTCCACACCCCTTTTTCAGTTCTCATAATTAAACATCGTATGGTTTATTGTTCACAGCTTAAGTGGAGAACAACTTAATTTATTATTCGGAATTATTTCATCCTTTATATCTAAACTTGTTTTCAAAACTATGCTCAGTATGACCTAAATATTCTATCTTTTCCCAATAAGTTATGGTTGCCAGGAAAGACAAACTCGAACCAAATATCCAAAACTTGTTAGCAATCTCCCAAGTCTATTCTGCCTAAATGACTTCTTTGTATCATTTTTTAGACCTCTACTCGCAACTATATGAATTTTTATCATCTAGATCATGCTTTCATAATTCCCTTGGTGTATTTTACTAAGTAACTGTTTAATAAATCAAATGGATAGACTTCAAATTTTAAGAAGCTCTTAAATTGAGCGTTTATAAACAAAATAGACTTGGGCCATAATAGCCATACTCAGCAAAGCCATAACCATTTGAACGAGGATCATGTTAAAAAAAAGTGTCTGAATGCTTTAGTGTTAGCTTGGCGTTCAACTAGTTAATATAATCTAAGTGAAAACTACTCAAAAGTAAATAAAAGAAACCCAGAACCATAGTTATGGGTTCACACCATCTCCCCTAAATTATTGGATATTCGAACTTTAGCGTAAAGAGTGAGGTATTGACTAGGGGGTGAACTCCCTAATATACGTAATAAAAATATACAAATACAGAAATTCGTTACGTAAGTTAATTCGTAAGTTACGTCAGAACAAAATTTCGAGAAAACCAGTTAGGTAAAAAAGGAAAATTAATAAGCAAATTTTGTTTTAATTATTCATGTACGGTGAGCCAAAATCATAACCTGCATTAATTTAAAAGCGTTCAGAAATTAAATAAATAAGAAACAAGTTTTTTTTTAACTGAAAGTAAGGAGCGACATTAAAACTTAAAGCACTAGAAATTATTCCGTATATGAAAGGGGCTGTCCCCTCCTCAACGCCTCGCTCTTTACACTAAAGTTTGACTCTGTTTCAGAACTTTATTTTTGAAAACAATAAAAAACTTTAGCGTAAAGAGCAAGGCGTTGAGAAGGTGACAGCCCCTTTCATATACGGAATAATTTCTGTTCGTTGTAAGTTTTAATGTCGCTCCTTACTTTCAGTTAAAAAAAACTTGTTTTTTTATTTTACACAATTAAAGACAATCTTAGCCTATTGGATATTTCCCAACCAGAAGATTGGTACATTCTAACTAAAACCAGTTCTCTATGTTCTTCACCAATTTTCTTCACTCTTCGTTTCACGGAGTTAATCGATTTGGAATTCTGAATGGCTCAAACATCTTTCTAAGTAAACAGAAAGTTCTGCTATTTTTTCCCTTATTAAGGGGAAATCTAGCAGTACTGGGATCTACAGTGGAGAATCTGACATACAGTACTATATTACTGTGAAACTCAAATACTTCTGTACAATTTAGAATATGTCAGAGACTAAAGAAGATATACACGTTTCTATTCCCCAGCGAGATTTGAGAGAGAAGTTCTTGTTAGAAAATCAAAAATTGATCTTTGTTATCAAAGGAAAGTGCAAAACTTCTTACGTTTAGCTTTAACGTTGCAGCAAAAAGAGACAGAATTGAACCGGCAAGGTTGGGAGAAGTGGCGGGTGTCTCGGTACAAGGGTTAATCAGTACTACACTGTTATCTATGGTACCTGATAATTAAAGAAAAAAAAAACTTTTATAAAAAACTGTGATGCCATGGAATTATTAAACATTACAATAAATTTTGAAGGTGTGCAATTAATTCTGCGATTCCAACACCTACATTTATTCCATAGATCAATCAGACTAGCACGATCACCAGCTTCAAAAAATTTTCGTCAATAAAAAGCCTGTTTTTTTTGTTTTGTTTTTTTGCAAAGATGTAAAGATCTTGGTCTTAAAATAGAGCATGTTAAAGCCCAAAATGTGGTTTTCCTTTCATGAACATTAATTTGTAAAACAATATGTTCTAATTGTAATCAAACAGTTCGTGGTAACGAACTGTAAGTAAGGAGGGACCCGGCTCAATGGTAACCGAAACTCTAAAAAACGGAATTTAGGTACCAATAGATACATAAAAAAAATCAAATTTTTATACTGATTTCAAATATATAAGTTTCATCCATACTGTAGAGGTTTCAAGCTCCTATCTACAAAAATGTGGTATTTTGCATTTTTTGCCAGAAGAAAGATCACGGATGCGTGTTTATTTTTTTTTTATTTTTTTTTTCCAGGGGTGATCGTATCGACCCAGTGGTCCTAGAATATCGTGGGAGGGCTCATTGGAACGGAAATTAAAAGTTTTAGAGCTCTTTAAAGTGAAAAAAAATAGAGGGCAACTATGCCCCCTCCCACGCTCATTTTTTTCCCAAAGTAACCCGATCAAAATTTTGAGATAGCCATTTTGTTCAACATGGTCGAAAATATGAAAACTATGTCTTTTAGGATGACTTGGTCCGCCGAAGTCCCCGGGGGGAGGGCTGAAAGTTATGAACATTACCCAATGTTAACATATAGCATTGGTTATTGGGAAGTATATAGACGTTTTCAAGGGGGATTTTTTGGGTAGGTGGGGGGGGGGGTCAGGGGTTATATGGGAGGATCTTTCCATGAAGGAAGTTTTCATGGGGAAGGGACATTGCTATGAAGGGGGCGCCGGATTTACCATCATTATTAAAGACAAAGATAAGAAATTAAATAAAAAAAAAGTTTATCAACTGAAAGTAATGAGCAACATCAAAACTTAAAACGAACAGAAAATATTGCGTATATGATTGGGTTCACCCCTTATTCAATACCTCGCTCTTTAAGCCGAAGATTTGTTAGTACTTTCAAAAGAGCTAATTATTCTAATTAACGGCCTTTGTGATTGAGGGTCATTTTTAAAGAATTGGAACAAAATTGGAACTTTAGCTTAAAGAGCAAGGTATTGACTAGGAGGCGAACACCCTCATATACGTATTAAAAATCTATGAATATACAAGTTCGATACGTAAGTTACGTATATTTATTACTAATAAAAACGTTCGTAAATAAAATTAAACAAGTTTCGAGAAAGCCATTTAACCAAATAAAAGTAAAATTAATACGCAAATTTTGTTTTAATTATTCATGTACGGTGAGCCAAAATCAAAACCTGCATTAATTCAAAAACGTTCAAAATTGAAATAAAAAAAAAACAAGTTTTTTTTAACTGACAGTACGGAACGACTTTAAAACTTAAAACGAATAGAAATTATTCCGTATATGAAAGGGGTTGTCCCCTCCTCAACGCCTCGTTCTTGACGCTGAAGTTTCACTTTCCCACAACTCTATTTTTAAACAGTGAAAAACTTTAGCGTAAAGAGCGAGGCGTTGAGGTATTTTTTTATTTTCAATGAAGGAATGATGCATGAAAATCGCTTACCATAGCGTTAATTGGTGTTTTGGCTTGATGCTCAGTAAGCTGCATATAGTGGAATCAAAATGGAAGGGACCTCTTTCCTTTTTGGCACTCTTTCTCTGCTGTCGAAATTATCTAGTTTTTTAAATATTACTTATTATTATTTTTTCTGCTAGACTTGCAGAAATTTTGTTGTTTCAAAACCAGAAAATCACCTTCTAATAAAATAACTAATTCATTGACTTACAAACCACTTCTAGAAAGGCGGACGCCAGCTGCGGCTCACCAATTCCATTTGATACTTCACAAGCATAGAATCCCTGATCTTCAGCAGATATAGGAGATAAAATTAGACTTCCATCTCTTCGTTGACTAGCTCGACTGTCAAGACCTAAAGATGTATGATAGCTAAACAGTTTATATGTATCAAGGCATAAAATATTTAAGCAATGGATAATTATTCTTTTCGTTTTTTCCCAGAAACTAAAAACCGGATCGAGCACCTTTTAAATCGAAATCGAACCACTTTTAACTTCACGAAATGGCACAAAAATAATACGTAATTTTTTAGAGGTGATTCATAACAGATTTGAAAAATTAATCATGTATATCTGGTTACTTTCAGTATGTTTCAAGTTAAAAATAGTCCTTCTTAGCGCAGTACTTCCCTTAAAAATTATTGTTTTCTGGCCAGGCAAACTATGCAAGCAAACTAATGCCCTTCAAAGATTGCAGCGTCAACGTTCTTCTATATTTTTGCTTATCGGTAGAAATTAGCTGCAGCATAATACAGAAAAAAGATTGATACATGCCAATTTTAAGACCCTATTGACAAAAATCGGTGCAAATATATGCAAAATATCGATATACATCGATAAAGTTGGCTGAACAAGATTGAGGAATTCGGGATATTATGCAACACCTCTAACTTGTTTTGTGTTGAGACACACAAAACAAGACTCCGGACTCCAGACAATACATAAACGTGCAGTCACAGCGGATATCCAGTCTTTACGTGCAACGTATACATTGTAATACAGTGCAAGATCGAGAAAAACCGGGGGAGGTAGGTAAAGTATAACGACTAGTATTAAAAATGAAATTATTTCTTCATTTGTGAATACATAATCCGATGGTTTTCTCCATAGAGAAAAAAAAAATAGGACATTGGTTACTTCGGTACCCTCAATCAACAAGACCTACTTCTTTACTAGGTAAAGAAATGATTAAGTTATGTCACTAGTCAACGATGGATCAAAAACTGAATAAGATGAAAGAAAAGGGAAACTACGACATACATCAGCTGAAAAGACAGTGATAATACAAATATGCATACTCAACTTGTATTCCTTTTTTAACCTTTAGGCTATTGTTTGCCCTTGGTTTTACGTAACATTTGACTATCGCTTATAAATCCGAGAAAAAGTTTTACATTTAGGCTCCAGTCTCAATTCTGGTCTGAAAAGAAACAAACTTTCAAGTAAATGTAACCTAAGTCAGTTGCTTGAAAAACTTTCACTGTGGGTGAATTACCCCCCCCCCCCACATTTTTACACACTCCCTGTTACAGTCATTTTTTATTAATCGGAAATCAATCACTGTATAGTGCATGTATCCTTGATTTTATTATTAGTATCCTTGATTGGGTGCCGCACGCCCCCCAATAATATTGGTATTATAATTACAACTATGGAAGACAAAAATGCAAGAATGATTCGCATTTGTACAGGGTTTCCGCGATTTTGCCTTGCCACACTTTACAGTGGACATCCTGGATATTATTTCGTTGAAACCAACAAGGGTGTATAGCATATTTTAAAACTAAGTTACGAAGTGAGAAGGATTCCTAGAGCAGATGATAATCGCAGCGAGAATTTCCTGAAATATAGTAACTTTTTAGGAGGTACCACAGATGGGCCATGATTCGGGACAAAATGATTCAATGGTCTAACTCAAATGCGTACGCATGGGGGAGACTTCAGGTCCATGTCCCTTCAAATTAAAAGGAAATGTCATATAACTTCTTGTATTTTCCATGCAATTTTATTTATTTATTTTTTAATTCAGGACCACCAAAACTTTTGCCCTAACCTTGAATTGGGTTCCTGTTATCTCAATGACTACTTCACTATATTTATGTGTATTAAATACTGAAACAAAAACAGTGAGCATTTTTTTTTTTTTTCAGAATTAGCTACCCATGAAACGCTTCCATTTTTTTTCTTTTTTTTTCTTTTTTTTTATAAGCTTTTTCCCACAAGAAGTTTAAAAACCTTATTTTCGCTTTATTGCAACATAAAAAAAAACGTAGTAAACAAACATTTGAGGTATGGCGAAAGCATATATTACCCTTTTTCTGAAGTTTCTACTTCATAGATTTTGAAAAAAGAATAGAGGCCAGATTTTGCAAAATTTTATCGTCAAAATTCCACGTTAATTTGGAGTTAATAAAATTTTTGGAATGGAAAAGATAGCAAAAACTAGAAGACTCTAGTCTCTATCCTTTTTTCTATCTCTATGTTCTAATTAACACTGGATATGACCCCCTCAGAGGTCTGCCAGGAATTTTGTTTTGAGCTGAGTGGCATCCAAATACTTACAAAGTATTGAGAGTAGTTTGCAAACGTGTATAGCATATAAACCCTCAATTGTACATGTATTTTTTTATACTGATCTTTGCTGTTAATTAAGTAATAAAAACAAGTTTTTTTAACTGAAAGTAAGGAACGACGTTAAAACTTAAAACGAACAGAAATTATCCCGTATATGAAAGGGGCTATCCACTCCTCAACGCCTCGCTCTTTACGCTAAAGTTTTTTATTGTTTAAAAAAATAGAGTTGTGAGAAAGTCAAACTTCAACGTAAAGAGCGAGGCGTTGAGGAGTGGACAGCCCCTTTCATATACGGGATAATTTCTGTTCGTTTTAAGTTTTAACGTCGTTCCTTACTTTCAGTTTAAAAAAACTTGTTTTTTTTATTTAATTTTTGAACATTTTTGAATTAACGCAGGTTTTGATTTTAGCTCACCGTACACGAATAAATAAAAAAATTTACACATTAATTTTACTTTTATTTGGTTAAATGCCTTTCTCCTAACTTGTTTAATTTTATTTAAGAAAGTTTTTATTAGTAATAAATATACGTAACTTACGAATTAACTTACATAACAAACTTTCATATTCATAGATTTTTAATACGTATATTAGGGGGTTCGCCCCTAGTCAATACCTTGCTCTTTGAGCTAAAGTTTGAATTTTGTCCCTATTCTTTAAAAATGACCCCTTAATCACAAAGGACGTTAATCAGAATAAATAGCTCTTATGAAAGTACTAAAAAATCTTTGGCTTAAAGAGCGGGGTATTGACTAGGGGGTGAACCCAATCATATACGTAATATTTTCTGTTCGTTTTAAGTTTTGATGTTGCTCCTTACTTTCAGTTGAAAAACTTGTTTTTTTATTTAATTTCTGATCTTTTTCTTTAATAATGATGGGAAATCCCTCATTTCCCCAGGAAAAAACTTCCTTCATGGAAAAATTCTCTCATATAGCCCCCGACCCACCCCCCTCCATCCCCCACCTACCAGAAAAAATCCCCCCTGAAAACGTCTGTATACTTCCCAATGACCAATACTATATGTTAACATATATTTGAAATCATATGAATATGTTATATATATATTTGAAATCAGCATTAAAATCTGATTCTTTTGATGTATCAATTTGTATCAAAATACCGTTTTCTAGAGTTTCGGTTACCATTGAGCCGGGTCTCCTTAATTACAGTTCGTTACCACGAACTGTTTGATGAATCTATGGCTGAAGGTTGAAGTTGTTAATTTTCTAGTGAAAGCGGCTTAATAAATTCGACATTTATTTATAAAACTTGCAAAAGTCACTTACATTTTACCAATGTACTGGAATCACGTTATTCTCAGCAAATAATAGCATGTCCTTATATTGTAAGTAAAATCTATCCATTATAATAAGGATGTAATTGGACATAGCCAGCAATATCAGAGGCGTACCAGCACAAGTTACATATAAAAAGTACTTTTAGAAATATACGTGAAACAAAGAGTTAACTTTAAGATAATGTTTGTCCAAGAGTATGAGCCAGATCGGTATCTCACGATGGGGACATGTGTCTTGGCACTCAAAAAAATTTTATATATAGTTTTTGGCAGTTTCAATAAGCATTTATACTTGGTCCAATGTTTATTTACTGTCAACGATTGCCAAAATCATAGCTCACATTCTGATAATCTACCCATCAAAAGTTGCCTAAGAATGTTCTTCGAAATTCCCACATAGTTTTGTTTTCACAAAAAACTTTTATTATTAAGATTAATCGAAATCATAATTAACATTCCGGAATCAACTTCAAATGGGGATTCTTGCTCTTTTGACAGGTATTTCCAAACAACTTTTTAAACTTTAGGGTACTATAAGCTAAGGTTCGTTTTTTTACTATGCTGCCCCTAAGGGGCTACCATGATGGTTGAAAGGTAAACAAGGGCCTTAAAAATAGAAAGTCTGAGGCGTATTTTTCCTAAAACAAGGACAAGGGTCTCAGTCTTGAAGGGAAAGGGGTTACGAATGTCATTATTGAGGAAATCCTGTTATTTTTTGCAGAAATACTATTGCGGTAACCATGATCTTTTTATGAAAAAAAAAAAAAAAAAAGTTTAGGGGGTGAACCCAATCATATACGTAATGTTTACTGTCGTTTTAAGTTTTGATGTTGCTCCTTACTTTCAGTTGAAAAACTAGTTTTTTTTTTATATATAATTTCTGATCTTTTTTTAAATAATGCTGGGAAATCTGGCGCCCCCTTCATAGCAATGTCCCTTCCCCCATGAAAACTTCCTTCGTGGAAAGATCCTACCACATAAATTATTCCGTATTTGAAAGGGGCTGTCTCCTCCTCAACGCCTAACTCTTTACGCCAAAGTTTTTTATTGTTTAACAAAAATAGAGTTGTGAGAAAGTCAAACTTTAGCGTAAAGAGCGAGGCGTTGAGGAGGGGATATATATTTGAAATAAGCATAAAAATTTGATTTTTTTGATCTATCTATTTGCATCAAAATTCTGTCTTTTAGAGTTTCGGTTACTATTGAGTCGGCTCGCTCCTTACTGACAGTTCGTTTCTACAAACTGTTTGATATCATACTACTCCGTCAAAAGAACACAAGCTTTTTTTGTTCTTTTCCTCTTCACTAGGACGAAATAATAGTAACCACTCCTGAATCTGCTAAGAATGGCAGTTTTTTCCCACCAGCCAGTTTTTTACTTCATATAGACTAGCGTTGTAGCCTATATATAATAACACGTAAATTACACCAACCATAGATTCTTATGAAAAATTGCATTGTGCTTCAGTACTATCAAGACGAATTTATATAAAGTACCTTTATTTAAGCATTAGCTTTCAGATGAGCCCTTAAAAAAGTCTTAAAAGTGTTTCACTGCCCCACTATCAGTGCCAAAAACACAATACACACAAAAAACGCCTAGTTACGGCTTTTAATTCTATAGTTATTTCAACGGGGCACTTTTATTTTGCCACTGGTTTTTGAGGATTTTCAGCCTCTTTCAAAAATTCAGACAAATTCAGTTTCGCCATTACTTTTTACATGTAAGCTTAACATGGATAATAGCTCCCATTCATGAATCACTGTGAAATAGAATAGTTTTACATTAAAAAATGTTTAAAATTTTCAGTAATTATGGGCATTGACTCGCCTTTTACTATGCTGCAGATTTTTCAGCGCCTCACTAGCAGCAACGGAAAAAAATAAGCATAAAAATAAAAAAGGGGACACATCACTGCTTCCCATCGTCCCGTGCAAAAAAGGGATTTTCCTTGTTGCTCAAGATGAGGGATTTCAATCCTCCAAAATGAGGTTTTCGGTTATGGAGATTCTAATGGTGTAATTTTCATTTCGATTTGATATCCTTTTTATGTTTTTTTACGTCATTTTCCAAATTTTCCGCATGATTTTATTTTCATTGTTTTATTTTAATTTATTTTCCAAGTGACATCATTTTTATACGAATATAAAAAAGGGTTATGTCAGCTTTGCCTCTCGCTCAGACTATCTGTCTTTTGGTAATTTATTTTCACAATAAACTTTTATATTTAAAATTAATCGAAATCCCGATACATAATCGAAATAAACATTCATAAATCAGCTTCAAATAGCGACTCTTTCTCACCTAAAAGTTATTTATTTCCAAAATAGTTTTTGAAGTTCCGCTTACTATGGGCAAGGGTTCGCTCTTTACTAGCTTGCCCCTAAGGAGGGATCCGTGATTAGTGGAGGCATAAAGTGGCCAAGAAACTCATCCAATGACCCCTTGCCCTTCCCACCGCCAACTTTCTAGCAGAAGAGTTGGCATACTGTATGTTGTAAATACTGAAATAATACAAGGAATTTTAATCAGTGTGATTAATGAATCATAGGCCCCTTCAACACCCCCGCCAACTTTTTAGCACAGAACTAGGCATTCCTTGCCCTTCCACCTCCCCTCCCTCTCTGCCTACCAGCTTGTTCGTTGAAAGGTAACATGCTGCACTTCGTTTGAAGTGGAGTAGGGCAAGGATTTTTAGTGTGCACTAATGGAGACACAAATTTAGCCCTAAGCCCCTCAAACACCTCCTACTTGCTCCTTATAATTCCAGTTCTTTTGTACAACAATAAGCATGTTGCATTTTATTTGAACCTGAATCGCGCAAGAATTTTGGCTTTACAATTAGATGGTCAAAGTAGAAGAGTTTCCCTTGTTTCTCCATCCTTACCTTCTCTACCTCCGACCTTTTAGTGGAAAGGTGGGCATGTTGCACCCTGTTTAAATAATAAAAACGCCCAATTTATTAAAATTATATGGATTTAGGGAAGAATATAGCCTATGGTCCTACAAAAACCCATTCCACTCTCTCCACCACCCTTGTAGCAGAAAATTATGCAGATTGCACCCTGTTCGAGGCGGAATCATGCAAGCATTTCCTGCAAAATGGAGGAACAAAATTGGTCCAAGAACGCTTCTCATCACTAACTTACCCGCGTAAAGGTAAGGATGTCTTTTTTTCGCCTACCGGCTTGAAATTAATTGGACAAGTACACAGGGTCAACGGGACATGAAAATTATTTTCAGAACCATATTTGTTTCTCGGACCTCCAATATGCTTCAAACTTACGGGGCAAGTAATTTTGGGCCAAGAGAACAGAGTGGATGTTTTTTCAAATGCGTCCATAACTTCTGATCCCCACCAACCTTCCGCACCGAAGCGTCTGTGCTTACATGAAATTTGATAAGAGGGTACCTACAGCCAAGGAGACGATAATCAGGAAATTTTAGTTGAACTTTTCAGCTGAAGCGCTAGCAGGCTTGAAACTTTCTTTATTAGGGGATTTCTTCTCTATCACGAAGAGCGAATTGCAACGAAGAACCTTAGAGCTATTCATCTTCTTCATAAACGAGGGGTGAGAACCTGTGTTAAGTGGTCTACCTTTTATTCGTTTCTGATGAATTTCAGAAAAGGAAAATTTGTTTTATGCAAGTGGTTACACAAAGAATACAAATAACAATGCAACACAAATACTGCAGTTTCGTAATTATTATTAGTCTATTTATTTGACAATCACTTGGTGACTATCATTAAATCAAACTGCTTTTACCATCCAATATACACAGGAAATATCAAACAGGACGCTATGCGATATAGCCTTTACCGAGTGCCTGCTGCAGTTTTAGAAATACGACATAGCTTGTGTTAGGTTTTATACTTTAAGGTAAAGTAATAAAGGATCAGCTTGTAGGTACGTTAAATTTTAAAAATAACAACATTGGGTTGGCATCAGGAACTGGAAAATAAAGTTGGTTTTAAGAACACGGCGTAATCTGAATAGCAAGTTGTCATTTTTTTTTCCTGTTTTTTTTTTAGAAAAAAACCCTTCTTGAGATATAGTATTTTTAAATTTTTGAGGATTGACAGCTACAGCTTTAATAGATTGCAAAAAAAAACTCGAAGCATTGCTACAGTAATAGTTTAGTCGACAAATCTGAACAAAGGCTGCTTCACATTGCCCTAGCGGAATAATTTTTTTTTTCTTTACTGCATCTTCATGACAGAACCATTAAAGCGGTTTGTTTTCATTTCTTAATCAGCAGTTTCTCCAGTGGTTTTTATTTTTGTTACCTGGAATTTGGGAGATATGGACCCCATCTTTAATCCACCTTGTGGTGAAGTTGCCAGGGTGCCCCCTTGCTTCACAAGGAAGTTCTACTTCTTCACCTTCCATCCGAGTTTGGTTTCTTGGAGGCTCAACTATTACAGCACTGCCTAAAATAAAACAAGATATTTTTTAAATGAACGATGTGAAGACTAATTTGAACAAGTTCACAAAACAAACAGTATATAAAATTAATATAATCAATGAACTAAGTCCTCCCACTCCTAACTGGCTGGTTACCCCCCCCCCCCCGCTCCCTTTCGAAAAAATCTCATACTAGGGTTAATTTAAGTATGTGTGTATCTAGTGGTGAAGCCATGGTCTAACGATAGGTGTTTCCTTTATTATTTTCCCTTGAAGGACATTTCCCTTGTAAAACTGCAACAACATAGAAACAAGATAGGACTTAAATGTCCTACAATGACAAATATTTTGTTTCATAATAAAGTCCAAGTCCATCGATTCAGGCATCTTTTATTCTGATGCTTGTAGTTAAGCGTCAAGAAATTTTTTAGAAATGATTTTAACTTCATTTTGCTTGGTGTAAATTAACAATTCTTAAAACTAACGAAAACAACTGAGATCTCCTTTGTCCGGCCTTCTTCTATTGAAGCAATTTGAACTGTTCTTACTAAGCTACCTTGTTTAGATCAGAACAAGTTTTGTCTCACAGCGACATAAAGATTCAAAAATAGGAGGTGTTTTTTAAAACTTAAAAGATGGTGTCAGAGAGGTTTTGTCAGGTCGGGAAGGTCTATTTGAGCTGATTTTCTATAGACCCAGTTCAACATGACTCAGGATTTTGCAGAAGAACTAAGCCATGCGAGGCCTGAAAGGGTATCAATCCTATAAAGTATTTTGTGACTCAATCAGCATGACTACAGACCCTGCAGTACATTTTAATATTCAAAATAAGAATGTTCATGGGAGATATTAACGGGCCCATGTAAACCGACCCCAAAACGTCATTTCTTTTTCTCGATTATATCCACAGATCCCCGCAATGTTCATGAAATTGATGTATTTCGGCACACAGCTCTTTCCAAAAAGAAGAGTTATACATTTGACTCTATCCCTGTACCCTCACTATCAATGCTCATAGACAAATTCAAAGGAGAATTTTAAGTTATTTAACAGTGTACTCCTTATATGAAAGATAGATGAATCGGTTCAACTTTAACAATTTAAAGCTAGCAGAATACAACTGGTTGAGAATTTGTCCATTTTAAAGGGATGCGTAACCACGTCGAAGTTTTATTAATTTAATTTTTTTTTCGCTTCCATTCACTCTCTCTCTCTCTCTCTCTCCCTCTCACTTTTTTCTTTCTCTCTCTCACTTTTCTCTCTTTCCCTCTCTCCCCTCCTTCCATTCTCTCTCTCTTACTGAAATATATGAGAAATTAATTTCTTGCCTTTTTATTGTTACAACTATTATTTCTTATGGATTCCCCACGGTATTTCTTTCCACTTTTTTTTCAAGGACCTTTTCCTGAATCTGGGTGTGACATGTTCGCTTAGTCTGTTAAAAATGACTTTCTTGCTTTCAAATCCAACACTTTCTGCTGAATATTATGGCAGCTTAGGAACGAAAAGAATATTCCAGTAAGGAAAGGACTTAATAATATCAAAATGATTCAGGTCTTTCTTTTAGACTAGTTATACCCTTTTTCTTCTTTTTTTTCCTAAAAAAAAAGAGTTCAAATAAACATAATCAATATGGATGAGCGTGAATGACTAAAAAAGAAAATGACAATACTATGACTATGCTATGAGTATAATAACTATATTATGACTAATGACTATACTATGAATATACTAACTTTTAAAAGAAAGAAACATTTAAACAAACGAGGAAATTCTCACTTCAATTTCTAAAATAATTTCATTACAAAAAAAAAAAAACATTATAGGCTTTGCAGCAGACATATCTTTGATATGTTTCACCCTGTTCGCAGTACATATGCTTTTAATAGGCTGGCCGCGGTACATTGCTCATACGGCTTGTCGATGAATATATAATATTTTTTTTTTTTTTGTTTATCCAATAACCTGAATATTATAATAAATTAAAATTCTATAAATTGTATTAAAAGATTAATGAAACTTAGCAATTAAGAGGGTAAAACATATTTAGTAAAATACATGGATAATCGGTAATTAACATACAAAAAGGTTTCGGAAGAAAAAACGATCAAAAAAGAATCTGGTTAAAATTATGGGGAGTAAAATAGTTTTTTTTCAGAAAATTAATTTATTACAAGGTATATATTAAAAAACTACGTTGAAAAATAAGATGACAATTGAATTTAGAATTCTTAAAATAGATCCATCACCGAATAAATATTTCGAAGTGTTTGAGCTTATGACCAAATGACCCTAAGTAGAAAGAGGGGTTAAATTTCTATATGTGCTAAACCGGATAAATGGAAGGCAGTACGAGACCAAAACCTCTACTTTGAGCTCTGCAATCACACTTTTTGAAAACCCTTATATGAATTCAAAATTTTGAAAATTCTTCAAGCTGAATATCATCAAATTGGATTACAATTCAATTCTGCTAAATTTGAGGTCATTCTTTTTAATTGGAAAATGGTTAATTTAATTCTATCTGTAGCTCTTAGGAATAGTTTGGTCCAACCTGTTGACCAGCTTATTTGTCTTGGCCTCCCCATAGGCTCCTCAATCCGCCACACCTGTACGCTTTTCATTGGTCAGCTCAAACGTCGAACTTCAACAGCTTATGCTTCTATTGTTTTAGGCAAACTTCGGTTCTGCCGGATGCTTCTTGCTAGCCTTTATAATGTCACAGTACTTCCTCACATACTATACGCAACTCCCTTTTGGAAACTGCTAACAAAAACTGATCAGCATAAAATCACATCCTTGTTTTTCCGATTTGCTAAATATCTACTCCACGTGGCTCCATGGTACAGCAACTCACAAATTGTTGCTAAACTCAAAGTAGCAAACCCTGAAATCTCAGTTGCTATACGAATTGAAAAGCATAACTGCAAAGTTGAACTTCGTCGAAATGAAATGGGGGGGGGGGAGTACTAAAGCAGTGATTATGACGGGTTTTCAAATATATAAGAATTTATTTAATTGAAACAATCAAGTGATTTGAGTCTATTGTGTTTTTTATTGCGGGGAGTTATTTTTTGGTTTAAGTATGTATGAACATGTTGATGCTATATGCGTATATTTGCTTTTGCTTCGTTTGATTTTGCTTCTTATTTTGTTCTTGATTTTTCTTCTTTTTAATTTTGTTTATTCTTAATTTGTCTTTGATTTATTTATATTTTGGCGCTCTTATCTGATTTTCATTGGCAATTTTTCTCGTACTACGTCATGATATGTCATGTTCGTTTCTCTTTTTTCAGCTTATGCTCCGTCCTTTTCAAGTTTTTGTAGGTGGGTTTTCAATTAAATAAATAAATAGGGAAAGGAACACTGTCTACATACCAGCAATTACTATCTTGGTAGTGTGTGTTACTCTTCCTTTACTATTCCTTGCAACACAAGTATAATCGTCAATGTCTTCTTGTCGAATAAATGCTAGACGCAGTTCAGTGCCATCATTAACCACTCCAATAGATGGTGAAGGATGAACAGGCTCACCCTGTCTATACCACATAACTTCTGGCATTGGAGAACCTGGAATAAATTTCTATTTTTAATTATAATGTTTTTGAATAACGTAACGCAAACGGAAAATTGAAGCAAAAATCTAAAAGTTGAGACATTCACTTACCTCTCTAATAATATGAAACCGTGTGGTAGCACAGTAGATTGGCGTTAGGAAGTACGCCAGTAGATTGGTAGATTAGTAGATTGGCTAGGCAGTACAGGGCACATAGATCGATCCCCATTGCGGCAAAGTTGGGCAACAAGGTTAGAACATGTCTATGTGAAAAAGACACAGCAACTGAAGCGGCGATTCGACGCCTTATGTGCCACCAATGTCTCTGAAAGATCTTCATCATTTTTGCCCTTTTAACAATATTAAAGTCGATTTTGATTGCTACATATTAGCATCACATTGGTACTTGTGGGGAAAAAAAAAAAAATCCCTGAATTTCTTAATCAATCAATCAATCAATTTATTAATACTAAAAAAAAAAATTACAAACGTAAAGTTTTTACGAGCCCAAGGAGCTCAGCTTGTTAAGGGCCAGCAAAACAAAGTAAGACACTATTATAAAAGCACATGAAAAAAACACATACATATACAAAAAAAAAAAAAAAAACACTGGATCAAGACAAGGGTATTTATTAAATAGGGGACATTTATGAAATAACCAAATTAAATTTCGGTTATTTTTGCCGTTATGAGGTTTCATTTTTAAACAGAGGCAGGACAGAGATTATTTGGAGAAGAAATTGGTAGGTGTACAAAAATATAATAGTTTTTTTTCTTAAAAGCGAATAACGTTTTTGAAATATAGGAATAAGAGCGATTAGTAGCAGAGAGTAAGCGACATAATATTTTGAAAAGAAAAAAATAATAGTTCCTTACTTTTAGTCATTACTTTTCCGATTTGAACAGTGAATTATTTATTTCGCAAGCAGGGACAGAATTTATGACCATTAAGTGGAGGGAGAAGGGGACACATCCTTCTTGGCTTATAAATTGTTTTATGAAAATGAAAATTCTGGAAAATATTAATCAAACGACTTACTTCGCGTTCTGTCTTCATGTTTTTTTTCCAAATCAAATAAAAGAAAAAAAGATCTTTTTGTAATGAAAGTAAGGAGTTCGAACTTAGAACAAACAAAAATTATCCAATATATGAAGTGGTCCTGTCATCTCCCTCTTTACAGTTGCGTATGACCAAGGCTTTACAGAAAGCGTATTATTCACAGTTTAAAAAAGAATAAAATGAGAGTCCGTAGTTTCAAGCAAATACAACTTAAAGAGCCATGTCATTCTTGAGATATTTTTAAATTAAAAAAACAAGCTCTTTGTAACTGAAAGTAAGGAGCGACATTAAAACTTAAAACCAACAGAAATTGTTCCGTATATGAAAGGGGCTGTCCCCTCCTCAATACCTCGCTCTTTACGCTAAAGTTTGAATCTGTCACACAACTTTATTTTTTAAAACTGTAAAAAACTTTAGTGTAAAGAGCGAGGTATTGAGGAGGGGACAGCCCCTTTCATATACGGAATAATTTCTGTTCGTTTTAAGTTTTAATGTCGCTCCTTAATTTCGGAAAAAAAAACTAGTTTTTTTTATTTAATTTCTGAATGTTTTTGAATTAATGCAGCTTTGATTTTGGTTCACCGAAAATGAATAATTAAAACGAAATTTGCATATTAAATTATACTTTTTTGGCTAAATGGCTTTCTCGAAATTTTGTTCTGACGTAACTTACGAATTAACTTACGTAACGAACTTCTATATTCGTGTGTTTTATTACGTATATTAGGGAGTTTGCCCCCTAGTTGATACCTTGCTCTTTACGCTAAAGTTCGAATTTTGTTCAAATCACAAACCCCTGAATCACAAAGGCCGGTTAATTAGAATAGATAGCTCTTTTGAAACAACTAAAAAAAAAACTTTAGCAAAAAGAGTGAGGTATTGACTAGGGGGCGAACCCCCTCATATACGTAATAATTTCTGTTTGTTTTAAGTTTTAATGTTGCTCCTTACTTTCAGTTGAAAAAAAACTAGATTTTTTATTTAATTTCTGATCTTTTTAAATAATGCTGGGAAATCCGGCGCCCCCTTCATAGAAATGTCCCTTACAACAAGGAAACATCCTCCATAGAAGGATCCTCCCCCGTAACCCCCTCCTCCGAAATCCCCCCCATTAGAAAAAAATTCCTCCTGAAACGTCTTTATACTTCCCATTAACCAATACTATATGTAAACAATGGGAAAAGTTCATAACTTCCAGCCCTTCCCTCGGGAACTGTGGGGGATTAAGTCATCCTTAAAGACATATTTATTAGATTTTCGACTATGCTAAACAAAATGGCTACCTCAAAATTTTGGTTGGATGACTTTGGGAAAAAATGAGCGTGGGAGGGGGCCAAGTTGCCCTCCATTGTTTTGGTCACTTGAAAACGGCATAGAACTTTTAATTTCCGTCAAATGAGCCCTCTTACGATATTCTAGGACTACTAGATCGATACGATCACCCCTGGGAAATAAAAAAAAAAAACAAAAAAACAAATAAACACGCATCCGTGATCTTTTTTCTGGCAAAAAATGCAAAATTCCATATTTCTGTAGATAGGAGCTTGAAACCTCTACAGTAGGGTTCTCTGATACGCTGAATATGATGGTGTGATTTTCATTAAGGTTCTATAGCTTTTTGGGGGTCTTTCCCCCTTTTTTCAAATTTCTTTTTAGGTTTCATTTATTCATCAATAGACGTGTCTAATGTCTTCATAACAGCTTTCCTTAGTACAAAAATAAGAAAAAAATAGAAGCGAATAAATTGGGCAATACAAATCAAAAAGACAAACATAAAAAAGGAGTGATAGAGCCATCTTCAAAAAATGAAACAGAGAAATTAAACTGAATTTTGAAGGAAAAATTAAGCTTTCATATGGAAATCTATTTTTACCGAAAAAACATGGATGAGCAAAATTTTTAACCGGTTTTAAAGTACCTTAAAGTGACACACGGGGGCTTTCTACTATAAGAAAAATACGAAGGATTTGTTCTATATTTTTTACGTCTTATTTAGCTAATGTAGCATTTGAACGTATTTACAATATAATTAAGATTCATTTATATATAAGGGGGACTGTCCCTCACTCAGCTTGTAGATCCCTCACCCTATCATCGCCTATAATAAATGCTTTTTGCTTAAATACATTTCGCCA
The DNA here is from genome assembly GCF_049724085.1 of Artemia sp. Qi Xiang Cuo. Classification (NCBI taxonomy): domain Eukaryota; kingdom Metazoa; phylum Arthropoda; class Branchiopoda; order Anostraca; family Artemiidae; genus Artemia; species Artemia sp. Qi Xiang Cuo. The sequence continues at coordinate 63,343,778 of NC_142800.1, forward strand.
GGTGAGCCGATCTTATAGGTTAAATCCTCTCTATAAAGATGTGAAACCCTTCCAATGGAAAGCTTGAAGATGGCACGCCTAAAAATTCATTAGTTCATTTTGCATGTATTGCATAAATGTTTAGGAAATTATATAAACAACTAACTTGATGCAACAACTGTTTATTTTGTCAAATTCACGATGCCCAGCTGTTTGATTTTTCTTTAGAAAAACTTAAGTGAAGCAGGTAGCATTGAGACCAAAATGAGCTTTAGTTCGTGAATTTAATACATCGTTTGGTTTCTATAATAAAACTTCGTTTTACCAAAACTAGATCTTGCTACTATGTATTAATTTCGTATAATTTACAATGCTCAGCTGTTTGAATTTATTAGAGAACGTAAGCGAAGCGGGTCTAAGATCAGAAGTCCCTGAAATTCTGACCTCAAGTGGCAACCCTGTCCATCCTTTTAAGCTTTACTCCACGTGCTTCCATCTTTGAATCGTTTAGTTAGACTGATGTAATTGTTGGTCTTCAAAAGCTTTTGAAGGTTTCAATGAATTTCTTCCCAATTTTACTTGTCTAACAATCAATGGCTTTTCATAAAGTAATCATTAGCCTATTTGTTTGTGGAGGCACGCTTCTGATTTCATTCCATCCCCCTCAGACCTAATTCCCCGAAGACACTTATCTGGAGAAAAGGATGTTAAGGACTCAATCAAATTTTACATCAATCCATCCAACCGCAAAAGCCGGCGTTTTCAGTTCCTATTGACCCGTAATACAAGAACAAGAGACAAACTTTGGAGATTTCCAGAAAGACAGACAGCGGGATGAGACAAGATTAGACCAAGCTGGTAAGCAGAGTTAGAAATACTCCCGGTTTCACCAAATACATTCCTCGTTTAACTGGGGCTTTATTCCATATAAACTCCCGAATTAGTTTAACCTCAGTCTGGGATAGGTTTAATTGATGAGGAAAGTCCTTAAATGACATAGAGAATGTCTTTGGTCTCAAAAATGGAATCTAATATTATGTTAAAATAAGAAGTATGGCCAATAAATTAATAAACAAATAAGATTTGAATTCAATATTCACTCTTAAATGACATAAGACTGTCCTAGGCTATTAAATAATTAGATTTGTGAAGAAGATAACATTTCTTGTACAGTGACATCAATTGGAAGTGGGAGTCGAGGGGTATGTGCTTCCTAGATTCCCCCCCCCCCCTATATTTAAACAAATATCTATTTTGGAGGCATTTTCATTGAAAATATCTTTTAGTATTTTTACTGAAAATATTGAAAAAAGACAAATTTGTCCCCTCTAGATATTGAAAAATACATTTACCCCCCCCCCCCCCACTAAATTTTAGTGAATCAAAGCCACTGTCCCTTTAATGAAACATCTGCAATCTGACATAAAATATATATGCTCAACTGTCAATATAAGAATTCTTCATGTACTACAAATTAGGATTATTACGGGATTAGAGATAAATGATTCGTGGATATTTTGAGGATGTTAAAAGGAGACCTCCTTAGGACATCGAATCAAAAGGTGGGGCTAGTTCAAAATATTTCCTAACATTAAAGTAGTATAAGCAGGTGAAATTGGTACTAAATTTTAATCTAAACTAGAGACATCGCTCCGTTTTGTTAGGGTCTGGTTCATTAGCGAGAAAACTGTAAATCCCTATAAAACTGTGACACGGGATAAATCCCGTACAACAAGAAAAATTTCAATTCAGAATACTTCATAGTCGGCCCCTCTGCGAAAATGAAGGGGTGAGTTGGGTCATTTACTTTTAGCACAGTATATATAATTATATAAACTGTACTTTTTAGCTTCCATGATCTAACCCACTTTCCCCTAGAACACTATTCTCGTGTGAGAGCAAACGTTGACATCAAGACTTATACGAACAAGTTTTACCCTGAGTATGAGGGGGAAATCCCTTCATTCAGTTCTTCGGTGCTTTCATGAGTATATTGGTGGAAATTATTAGACCCTTAAAAAGCTTTTAATATGTTCAACCGAAAGGGCATCTCACAATTTTCGGATCTGTTTCATTTTGGCCCAATTTGGCATGAAAAGCCTCCCCCTTAAGAACCGGTGCCTAAAAATTTAGTACTCCACATAACTGGATGAAGTTTCAAACAAGGAAACTCAATCAAATGGGGCTTTGAAGTTGATTGTTCGAAACAATCATTTATTTTATGTTTGCTCAATACGTGTCTAGATACGAAACGCACGACCCAGCAACTCCTCAAGATTTGAAAATGGGAGGTTTAACCCAGAGGCTGTTGGAAATTATAAACTGTTTTCAGTGGCATCAATTAGGGGGGGGTAAATTAGGGGGGGGGGGTAAAATATATTTTTAAGACTCCTGGAGAGGGGCAATTTTTTTTTTTTTTTCAATTTAAGTACAAAAATAACTATTTTTTTTTTAAGGAAATTCCGGGGAAGGGTATTTTTGAAATATAAGAGGGGTAAAAAATCTTGGGGAAGCAAGATCCCCAATTAATGAAACTGATTGGCTGGATGTCTCGTAATATATGCTGGTTAGCCTTTTGACCCTGTTACTCCATTAAATAAATATAAAAAAACATGATTTTCAACTGAAAGTAAGGAGTAACATTAAAACCCAAAACGAAAAGAAATTATTCCGTATATGAAGGGGTTGTGCCCCCTCCTCAATACCTAACTCTTCATGCTAAAGTTTTAAGAAAGGCGGCAGCAGAAAATTTTCCCGGGGGGGGGGCTAGACGCCAAAATATCAGTGGCGGTTGGGTGACAGTTTAGGTGGTATAGGACGCCCAACTACGGTTTTAGCCCGAAGAGGACGAATTTGCAATCAATTTAAAATCCTGAGAAGCTAATGGATTTAAAAGTATAAATAACTATATTTTAGGCTTCCCAGCTACAAAAGACGTAATGCCACACGGTGGCAGTACTGGATTCAACCATGTTGATTCGCTTTATTTATAATGAAATTAGGCTAAGTTTGGTGATCTGTAATTGCGTATCGGCTATAATGAGGGGGGGGTGAGTCATTGTTTAGATGGGGGTAGGGTAGACTCCTACAAAAGTACATTTTAACGGACACACTGCTTACTTTTTATACGGTTTCAGATAAATGTCGAAAGAGGTAGGGGGGAAGTAGGAATTAATTAAAATGTTTCTGTATACAGCTTAAATGTTACATTCCCATATCTACCAGCACAGAGGTGGAAAAGGCAAGGCAGGTCATCACAGCCCGCCAAAAAATTTCTTTGGGGTGACAAATACTACTATGAGCTTAGTTTTCAGCAATTTTAAATGGTGGTATTTTTCTTTTTCTATTTATATGAAGTACAGAAGTACTTCAATGTATTTCAACAAATGTATGTAATGTATTTATCGACAAGAAAATCCTATTCCAGAGGTTGTGATGGCTTCAGTTATGTAGAGGTTGTGATGGCTTCAGTTATGTAGAGGTTCAAAAGTCTCACAGAATTTCCATCCATACAAACAATAATACACCTTTTGATCCAACCAAAATTCTTTAATAGTAATATTAGCAAGGACTCTTCACCAAAATTACTATTCATCGCCAATTTTTAAGTAAATTCAAATTTTATCCAAAGTTTAAATTGTAAATTTAAACGTAGGACGGTAGTAATCAATGTACAATTATTGATCTACACATATGATAAGTCATCAACCAGGGATTTAAGGGACCGGTCCCTCAAATTATGTTTTGGTGAGGCCTGGGTATGACTTGGAATATAACAAGAAATTAATTAAAAAAAAGAGCTTATCAACTGAAAGCAAGTAACAGATTTGAAACCTATTTGAACGGATTATTCTTTGTATGAAGGGGGCTGTCTCTTCCTTAGCTCCTCACTCTTTTCTGTGAATTTTGGCACTTTTCCAAATTTTTAAAGAAAATTTGCAAGTAGAAAAAAAAAGAATTTACAAAGCACTAAAATACTTTTGTTTAATGAGCAAGGTGTTGAGAAGGGGCAGTCCCCCTTATATACCGAGAAACATTTGTTTTAAGTTTTAAGTTTGCTCCTTACTTTAGCTGAAAAACCTTTTTTATTTGTTTAATTACATTTCATGAAACTGTAATGTTTTGTGAATTCAATACTTTTAGTGACACAGAAAAAACGATCAATATTTCAGTGATCTCTGTTTGGATTTCAATGGGTAATCAAACAGTTCGTGGTAACGAACTGTAAGTAAGGAGTGACCTGGCTCAATAGTAATCAAAACTCTAAAAACGAAATTTTGATACCAATAGATATATCAAAAGAATTGGTTTGCTATTCTTATTCGAAATATATAAGTTTCATTAAGTTTAGTTTTACCCATCAAAAGTTACGAGCCTGAGAAAATTTGTCTGATTTTCGAGAAAAGGGGGGAAGACCCCTTGAAGTCATATAATTTTAAAAAAAATCACACCATCAGATTCAGCACATCAAAGAACCCTACTGCATAGGTTTCAACCTCATATCTGTAAAAATGTGGAATTTTTTCATTTTGCCAGAAGAAAAATCACGGATGCGAGTTTATTTGCTTTTTTCCCAAGGGTGATAGTATCGACCAAGTAGACCTAGAACGTCGAGAGAGGGCTCATTCTAACGGAAATGAAAAGGTATAGTGCCCTTTTTAACTGACCAAGAAATTAGAGGCCAACTAGGCCCCCTCCCACGCCACTCTTTCTGTGGAGGTGGAGCCAGGTATGCAAGCGCTATTTAAGAAACAATCAGAAATTAAAAAAAAAAGTTTTTGAAACTGAAAGTAAGGAACAACATTAAAACTTAAAACGAACTGAAATTATTATGTATATGAGGGGGGTTTTCCCCTCTTCAATCCTTCGCTCTTTACGCTACTGTTTAAATTTTGTCCCAATTCTTGAAAAACGACTCTTGAAACACAACGGCGTTTAATTAGAACGATGAGTAACTTTTTTTTAGTGCTGAAAAACTGTAGCTTGGTAAATTTTCGCCAGGATTGAATTGGCCAGAGGATATTTCTATGGGGAGAGGGATTTTTCCGTGGAGGCGGAGCCAGGTATCCTGGCGTTATTCAAAAAACGATCAGAAATTAAAAAAAAGCTTTTTCAACTGAAAGTAAGGAGCAACATCAAAACTTAAAACGAACAGAAATTATTACGTATATGAGGGGGGTTGCCCCCTCTCCAACATCTCGCTGTTTACGATAAAGTTTAAATTTTGCCTCCTCCTCAATACCCCGCTCTTTACGCTAAAGTTTTTTATTGTTTTAAAAAATTAAGTTGTGTGACAGATTCAAACTTTAGCGTAAAGAGCGAGGTATTGAGGAGGGGGCGGTCCCTTTCATATACGGAATAATTTCTGTTCGTTTTAAGTCTTAATGTCACTCCTTATTTTCAGCTAAAAAAACTTACTTTTTTTATTTAATATAACTAAAAGATTGTCGTCGAATAGATTATATCTCAATTTGTTTGTTACGACTATTCCTTTGTAAAAACGGCAGAATCACATGTTATACTTTACGGTGTAATTTCATCTCCGGGATATCGCCCCTCCTTTTTTAGCAGCAAAATCCTTTTCATGCTAGTAAATTTTTGATTAGTAAGTAAACACTTCATGAATTTTGCATACTTTGAATCAGCAAAAACCAGATTTATTTCATTCATACAAATGTTCGCATTCAAAGAATTTATTTTAGGGTTGAATTCTTTTTTTTAGAGTGTTTTACTTTAGGGTTGAACAGTTTATTTAGAGTGAATTCTAATTAATTGTATTAGAAATCAACTGAATTCTAAGGAATTCCGAATCTTATTTACAATCAACTAAAAATTACACCTGGGTCATGCTTAAAGTTGTTAAGAGCAAAAAGTTTAAATTTTGTCAATAAATTGCATCCATGGGTAAACTGACCTTTTTTCATAATTGTAGACTGTTGAGTCATAATTGTTGAGTCATAATTGTAGACTCAACATATACTATTAGTCACTTGAATTCACTTTTCGTTTCTCTCTTTTGTCGAAGTAAAAGTTCGATATAAGATTTATATTTTTACTTTAGCGAGCTTTGCAAAGACTGGCGCCCATCTATGTTGGAAGGTGTTAGGAGGATTAGGGAGAGGAAGTGTTAGGATGTATAACACATTATTTAATGAACGCTAAGAGCCATCGACTTTTAGAAACTACACCAGATGGCCCGCGCCGAGCGTGTCAGAACTCTGCGAATCGTTGCGGTTGCTGTGCCACGCGTCGTTATACTCTGCGAAACACATGGCGCTCCAAGACGTACAACCGGTGGCGGTAAAGAAGTTGAAATATCGACCAACATGTCCCCAAATTCAGAGTGTTGGAGTTTCTCCCTATGTGTTGGAGGTATACAAATCTTGTGGAATTCTCACACCTATATTTTTAATCATGTCTTCATTTCAACATTAATTCCCACACCTTGTACAAAGAGGCCAAGTCCGTAGCCCCTAATTCTCAACAGTCTTTCAAGCTTTTGGAAGATTTCCAAATGGCTCAAATAGTGTTTCGCATTTGATCTTTCGCGTCATTTGTCGTGGTACGAAATTATTACATGGCATTAAACTAGAGAATTCAATAAGGGGTAATGGAGAAACTGGAAAAGTGCCAATGACTATGAGCATTCAGGAATATTTTTTTTCCTCCTTTTCTTCGATTGGTTAAATTTGAACTTAGATCAGATGATTGATTAACTAATGAACTTAAAGAACGAGTTTCTCATCGTCATGAGTCAAGCCTTTTTTTGGTAATGAACAGTAAGCAAACAGTAACCTTTGTAAAATGTAATTAAAACCGTAGATATTATGATTCAACATAATTTGTACATTCGAAAAATCAGCTTCTTATGATGATCTCAAATATACTCGTATAAAATTCGTTGTGTAAAACAACACATCAGAAGTAATTAGCGCAAGAAAATTTGCATAATTTAGGAAAAAAGAGAAAGCAACCCCCCCAAAGAGGGGAAAGAGCCTTTAAAGCTTGATCTTGATGAAAACCCCACCATCAAGTTTAATGTGTCTGAGAACCTATTAAGCAAAGTTCCAGCCCTTTATCTAAAAAGCTTAAAGATTCTGCAGTTTCACTGATCCTTTTGAACCAGTCACCGTTCAAAATTTGGACGCAACTCATTTAAAAAAATAATCAAAGTTTCAATACCTTTTTAAGTAAAAAAAAAAACAGATGGCGTCACGACAAAGTGTGTACAGTACTATAGAGCAGTGCACCAGGGGCGGTTGCAAGTGATTTTTTTTATTTGGGGGAGGAGGGAGTGATTTTTTGTCGTTGTTATTTTTGAATATTTCTTATATCGTTTTATCAGCAGCACTAAGCCGCCTGAGGCCAACACAGCTACGCATGCTCCTCCACCATAACAATCTATTCATAAGCTGCCCTTTTATCGTGGAAAGATTTTGAGCGTAAGATGAAATTTTGTATTCATAAGCTTCCCTGTACAAAGCTGGGACAGGTAGATGCATCCTATAAGAACTATATTTTCCAGCAATCCCCGCTTATGCTTATTCGTGAGTTCATTTTATATATATATATATATATATATATATATATATATATATATATATATATATATATATATATATATATATATATATATATATATATATATATATATAATTTGGCTAATCATGATAAACAAAAAATCGCGAAGAAAGGAAACGAGGACAATTAACAGCCAGTGAAAAAATTGAAAAATTATGCAAATATTTCGGTCAAGACCTCCGCTTGACCGTCCTCAGTGCAGAATAAAACTGATAAAAATTTAAAAACCAAACCTTAAAATAAAAACACCAAACTAAAATTGGACGACCCTTTCCTAGTAACGGTGAAAGGGTGAAAGGGTAAAGTTACTTACCCTTTCACCCTTTCGCCGATACTGAGAAAGGGTCGTCCAATTTTAGTTTTGTGTTTTTATTTTAAGGTTTGGTTTTTAATTTTTTATCAGTTTTATTCTGCACTGAGGACGGTCAAGCGGAGGTCTTGACCGAAATATTTGCATAATTTTTCAATTTTTTCACTGGCTGTTAATTGTCCTCGTTTCCTTTCTTCGCGATTTTGTTTATATATATATATATATATATATATATATATATATATATATATATATATATATATATATATATATATATATATATATATATATATATATATATATATATATATATATATATATATATATATATATATATATATATATATATATATATATATATATATATATATATATATATATATATATATATATATATATATATATATATATATATATATATGTATGTATATGTATATATATATATATATATATATATATATATATATATATATATATATATATATATATATATATATATATATATATATATATATATATATATATATATATATATATATATATATATATATATATATATATATATATATATATATATATATATATATATATATATATATATATATATATATTATATTTACTTGTTAGCACATTTCGAGATAAAATTGTTTTTTTTTATCTTTGTATTTTTTAGTGCATATGTTCCGTTATTTTTCTAATTATGGCACCAGTTCCATGCATAAAACCAAGGTATTCATTTTCAGTTTCTGCAGTTGTTCGCTTCAATTTTATTATTTTTTTCTTCTTTATATCATTATTTTCCTCCAAGATTTCTTTTCAGTTTTTTCCCTTTTTCCGATGCATCATTATTTTCCTTGCTTAACTTCAGCGCCTTTGTGAATGTCTTCGCCGAAACAGTTGCACTTTACACAGTTTCTTCATCAAGGAAAAAATAGGCTATTTGGGACTTTGTCAATTTTGAAAAAAAAATTAATTCAAAATCATTTTCTAATAAAATACGATAGACGATAATTTTCTAATACATTTTTATCCTCCCATTCTTTTTAAGAAACTGCCTTACTTTCGGAGTTAATGGTTTTCTACCTATATTACAGTTTATGCTCATATTTTTTTTCTGTCTTTCCATTCATCGTTGTTCAATTAACAGTTTTCCAGGCTGTCTGTTTTTCTTGTTTATTTATAAGCCCCAAAGCTGCTTTCTTGAACGGGTGAATAAATAAGCCATCTTAGAAAGTATAGGACAAATACTGAAAGAAAATAGTAAGCTTATTGCATTGAATAGTCTTGTAGTATAAGGAAATAGGGGGAGACATTACACTTTTTCAAAATGTTTGGAAGGTATACTTTTAAATAGATTATGAATGCAATTGATTGTAAGAAAAATGAAACACAACTGGAACAATTTCTGGAATATCTGGAATCCTTAAATGACTAGATAGGGAACTGAAAAACAGGATATCAGAATAACTAAACTATTCGCCATCATGTCTGAACCTTATTTGGAAAAATGGGTTGACGATTAAAATCAAAGGAAAAGGAATAATTTTTTAAGCACCCTACATTCCCATATGCTGTGTTTTGCGAAAAACGGTGCGTTTTTGCACCGTCCCTTCCTCTTTGGGTACTCTTTCTCCGTAGTCTCATTTCTTGGGAAATATCATTCGAAACTTTTGGTGAAATTATAGGACTTTTTACTATTTTTAAGAATAGTTGAGTTAGGTGAATAAAACTTTCCACATTGAATACAGGGCCAAAAATATACCCCGTGAAGGTATTGCCAAGCTAATGTGTCTTTGTTTTCCGTATTTCTAGGTCTTAGAACATTGCATGATTATAGGTCATGTATGACAGGTCGCCTATCTGAATACTAACAAAAAAAATCTTAATTTTGAGTTTTTAATCTCTTTTTCAATGGTTTTAATTTAAGAAAACACTATTTCTGTTATTTCAATAGAATTTAGAAAACATATTAAGGGTTTCTCCCTAAATTTAAGAAATATACTTACATATCTTTAAAACCTTATAAATCGGGATGATATATGAGGCTCAAAAAATTTTCTTGTGTCTCACTTAAGCAGAAGATCTAATTTTAAAGGTTTCACTTCTACAACACAAAAATTGATAAGGGTTACCAAAGGTCAGTGTCCTCTAGAGGGAGAAGGAGTGAAGGTGGGTGCTTCAATATATCTTCCCAGGATATTATCAAGGCTCTGTATACATTTCCAAGAGCTTCATTCACGTAACTCAACCCCTTTCCAAGATAGCAAAAAGCCCCTAAACTAGAATTTTACCGAGCCTTTTAAAAATTCAAAATGGATTAATGTTTGTTTCGGAAAAATATATAACCAGATAGATTCAGTGGTGTAATGTCGTCAAAATCCTTGGAGGAGGGGACAACGTTAAAGCTAATTTTTCCAAATCCAGTGAAAATGACAATGAAAACTGAAAAATGAGCCATATAGTACCATAAAATAAAATATATACTAAAGAAAACTGATCAGTTTCTGTGGATGCTTGAATTATGCAGGCTTATCTTAGTTTTGTAAAGATTTTTGAAGAAACTGAATTTCAGCTGGTACCCCCCTGGGTAGATTTATTTCACTTGACATTCTTGACGTCTTGACTTTAACTTGACGTCATTAGTTCAAATGAAGAACCCCCATTCCAGCATTCCACTGGCTGGACACCTTTCTTGTTTCGATCATTGTCAATGTGTAGTTCAATAGTTCCATTGCGTGGGAACTATCGTAGCACATCGGATGCAGTATGATTTGCGGACAAACAGTAGATTTTTCGGAATTCAGTAGATTTTGGGAATTTTTTTTAAAGAAAATACAGATCCACAAGCGGGGATATATTTCAAAGCATGTGGGAAAATACATCCCGAAGGGTAAAAATTGCTTGGACAATCCACAGAGTAATTTTACCTGTGATGTGGGTATAAACTTGAATAAAAACTTGAAAGCGGGGAATAAGAAATTGGAAGAAATAACTGTACTTGGAACTATCTTTAAATATTTAATTTTCAATTTTACTTTGCTTTTCTTTTATTTTGAAATTAAAATGTGTTCCTCTGCAAATCCTCTGTGTCTTGATGACAAAAAAAAAAAAAAAAAAAAAATGCATTTCTTGCATCGCAATCTTTGAAAAGCGTGCCATGGAAAAGGTACAGTAAGATGGTGCTAGCTCTTTTCTATTCTCACTGTCAGTATGGATTCGCTTTCAAGTTAGTAAGATTCCCGCGAAATGCGAGCATTGCTTTCAAGCGTAGAAAATCGAAGTTTTAGCTTGCTGACCTCGCTAACCCAAACACAAGAACTGCCTTTTTTCCCCTGACCTAGCAAAGAAAAATCACTATGTATGCTTCATTTCCTCGCAAGCAATTCTAAAGGACGTTTTAACCGACAATTTCGCTTGCCATTGCTGGATTTGAAAAAAAAGAAGGTAAATTCTCCTCTTCAGGGCTCCATTTGAAGCGTCGTTTTCGACAGTCCAATTGTCATTGGAAATCTGAATTTGGCAAGGTTACAACTAATAGACGAATTACATAGAAAATATAAGAAATTATAGAACATTTTTTTTTTGGGGGGGGGGATAAAGGCCCTGTAATTCTAAATTCTAAATCTTAGAAGCTGAATACCAATTTTTTCTTTTTGTCACTTCTTAAAATTACTGATTCAATTATCAAACCTTCAGTTGTGTTTTTTTTTTCTTGTATCTGTTCTTGCACCAATTGTGTTCTTTTCTTTTTTGTATATGATGCAATACATCCTTATATGACTTCATTTTAAAATATATGTTTTTCTCCCTCAATAAAATAGAAATCTGGATATTTGATCTGGTAAAATACTTTATGTTATGTCAACTTGACAGAAATCATCACCATTTGGCAACACTGTGTAAAAAGAACAGAAAGCTTCCAGCCCTCTTTCCCCACTACCGACAAATCGAAGATTTTGACGAACTACACCTTAATTTTACACAGCTTTTGCATACGCAAACTAACTGTTTTTATTGTAGATATCTCTTGTAACTTACAAATAGAAGTTTACTTTTAAACGAGCCCTTAAATTTGACGTTTCAATGCCCCACTAGCGGCAACACAAACTAGAAGGATAATTAAAAGGGAGACATGTCAGTGCTTCCCATGCCGAAAACTGATTTTCCTTTTTGCTCAAGATGGGGGACTATAATTCTACTATATTGGGCGTTTGGCTATGGAGATTCAGATGGTATTTAATTCGATTTGATGCCATTTTTATGAGGTTTTAGATTATTTTTCGATATTCCCATAAATTTGTTTTTGCAATAAACTTTTATCAATAACTGAAATAATAATGATTCTTGAATCGGCTTCAAATGGCGGTTCTTCTTCGCTTGACATTTTTTTTTTTCAAAAGGTGTTTTTAAATTTTCGGTTACTATGGGCAAGAGTTCGTCCTTTACTAGGTTGCAGCGGCTAACGCAACCCTGACGTTTTATTTGTTATTTCTTCGTTTCATAAATTGGTAGCCAATTTTTGGAAGAACAGGCAAAAATTCATTTATATTGTCACAATTTACCATCATATCATCCAGAAACATGGGTTCACTAGAAGACTTATCTATTATAGACTTCCAGTCTCAGCTATTAAAAATAAGAGATCTATATATTCAATCAGATAAATTATCCTTCAAGTTTCTAATAAGTATAATCTAAGAGAAAGGTTTCCTTCTCATGCGTATGTGATTTATCTAGGAAATAAACTACAAAAGACTGAAATAAATGATCAAAGAAAAAAGCCTTGATGACGGTATTTGAACAGCTGTTTATTCCTTGTCTTGTGGCAAGGTGCTTTCTCCTGCTATAAATCCAGCGTTTTGTTTTCTCCATCTTTTTATTTTTTTTTTCTCTTTTTCGTTTTCCCCCGTCCTTTTCTTGGCAAAGAAATCTTTGAAAATAGTGTTTTTTATATGTAACGCCCCTTTCTCTACGAAAAATCCTCCAGCCCTTCCTAATTGTTGGCCATGTGTGCACCTATGTTTATAACCGTTTTCTTTTTCATGATTTTGGAACATAACGACTCAACTGACTTCTGAGCAATCTTTAGAATAAATATTACTTTAAATCTAGTCACCTAGGAATCAATGTGGGCTTTTCAAGATAGGTAAGTCTTTTTTCCTATTCCTTGATGAAGAATTCCTAGGAAATCTTTTCTGACTTTCTGTCAGCTGACAAATCTAGTAAGGAGAGTGACAGAGTAAAAAGGTTTATCTATTCATATCTATAATATATTCTTAAATCCTATGGATTCAAATTTTACTTATAGCCAAAACCGCAGATTTTCTATCGGGGGGGGGGGGCTCCCCTAACTCCCTCCCAAATAATGGTGGTGATGACACATAGCTACTCAACTGACTTTTCAAGGCAATTCAAGAGGGATCTGCTGTGAATGAACGAGACCTTGTCAAGACTAGTAAGTTTTCCTAATTCTGGCATGAGAAATCCCTCCTTTGGGAATCCCTTTGGACATTCTGTTGGCTTACAACTCTAGTAATGGGAGTGACGGATTGGAATTTTAATACTCTTTCTCTAGTGGTTTCAAAAATGTAGAGGCTTTTGAATAAACCCAGAAGTTATAAAGCCATATTTGGGTATAAACAGGCAAAAATCCTATTTCAAGAATACTAAATGTAAAAAAATAAAATACTCATTTCACAGGGACTTCTCAGTAGGTAATTAAATTTAAAAAAAAAACAAGACTTTTCAACTGAAAGTAAGGAGCAACATTAAAACTTAAAACGAACAGAAATTATTACGTATTAGGGGATTACCCCTTCCTTAACACCTCGCTCTTTACGCTAAAGTCTCTTAGCACTAAAAAAAAATTCTTATTGTTCTAATTAAACAAACCTTGTGCTTCAGCAGTCGCTCTGAAAGATTTGGAGAATTCAAACTTTAGCATAAAGAGCAATGTGTTAAGGAGGGGGAAACCCCCTAATATACTTAATAATTTCTGTTCGTTTTAAGTTTTAATGTTGTTCCTTACTTTCAGCTGAAAAAACTTGTTTTTTAAATTTAATTTCCGATCGTTAAAAAAGAACAAAAAAAAACCGCCAAGATGTCTGGCTCCGCTTCCACGGAAAAATCCCACTCCCCATGGAATTATCCTCTGGAGAATTCAATCCTGGCAAAAACTTACCTCGGGCAATTACCCTTAATATCTCCACATGTAAAATTTAATCGGTAAAGAGAAAACAAGACATATAAAGAAATCTTGTATAGGAATTTTGGCAAATTTCCCCAGTGTAAAATTATCCCTGAAGAGTTCACCCCCTGGAAACTTCCCTCTCCATGAAAATTTCTCCCCGTGCTAAAAAGGCATTCATATTTCCCAACAATAAATAGTGTATAAAAAACCTGGACAAATTTTACAATTAAAAGATATATCCCCACGGACTATGAGGGGGTTATGCTATTTTCAGACATCTAGTTACTTAACTTTTCGACCAAGCTGAACAAAATAGCCATTTCAAAATTTTAATTTGACGATTTTAGGAAAAGAGTGGCGTGGGAGGGGGCTTAGTTGCCCTCCAATTTTTTGGTCAAAGTTACAACATTTCACATTTTGTATATAGGAGCTTGGAACCTCTACAATAGGATTCTTTGATACGCTGAATCTGATGGTGTGATTTTCATTAAAATTCTATGACCTTTATAAGACAAATTTTCAAATATATAAGTTTATATGACCGAAATTAAGACAAATTTTCTCAGGCTCTTAGCTTTTGATGGGTAAGACTAAACTTAATGAAACTTATATGTTTGGAACCAGCATAATAACTTACACATCACAATACTTTTGATATATCTATTGGTATTAAAATTCCTTTTTTTAAAAGTTTCGGTTACTTTTGAGCCGGGTCGCTCCTTACTTACAGTTTGTTACCAGGAACTGTTTGACTACGCTTTGGGAAACAATCAAAAACACTGTCTGGAGGTGGTGCCGTAGGTGTCTTTGAGATATCAAACAGCAACTAATTACAATACGTTAAATATTTTGTAGTTTACACGAATATCGAAGCCTATCTTTTAGCTCTGGGGTAGAAAATAAAAGTTGAATTTGAAAAAATTAAAAGCATTTTGGATTTCTGTAACTGGTGTCATCCGTTTCTGATTACAACTGGTAAGGACAATTATGTATTAATTTTGTCACCAAGATTTGTTTATTTTCTCGAACTTTTCAAGAAAGGGAAAAATCAGCGGTGGCCATTATAATGGCTCTGACTAAATCGGGTCTTCGGTGCCTGGGGCAGTGCGCCTTAGGGTCCAAAGTTGGAAAAAGCAGCTTGCTCGATTAAAGACAATACAGGCATTCAACGTCTCATCCAGGCGTTTAAAAACGAGATGGCAGCTTGTCAATTCTAACAACCTTGGAAATCCAGCATTTAAAATTGATGACGTAATAGTTTCACTCTTTTCATAAGAAGCTCTCTGTACGCCTTGACAGAGTTGTTCAAAGGAGGGGGCGGAGGAAAGCTGCCCAGGCACCGGGGCGGGGGGGGGGCACTTCGGCTAGGCGGTTGCCTACTTTGATAATATATTTCACTTTGATTATACTAGTTTTGTTGATATTTTGAACTGAAGGGGGGCGCTGCAATTAATTTTGCCCGGGGCACCACCAACCCTAGGAGCGTTAATTAAATAAATTTGTTAATTCCACTAGGTTTTTAGGTGTAACTCCAGGGTGTGGGGATGCTTTTTTCTTCAGTTAGAGTAACCACATAAATTTTACAGTAACAGTTGTTTTTTGTTGCGTTTTGCTTTTCGGTTCTAGGTGAGAGGAGCACAAGAATCCGTATGTCAACAAAGATCTGAGTTTCCTCCCATCTATATTATTGACTTATTTTTTTCCAGCATCTCAGTTTTTAGCAAGAAATAATCCCTCCAGTACCATTTATATAAGGAAGTAGAATTTCCTTACTAAAATTTCCTTCATGCGTAAAATTTCAGTAGTATTAATATTTATATCATGTATCAATACTTTCGATACTTTCATCAATTCCAACATTTTCAATGATATCAATGCGTTATTAATTTCCCCGAACACCAAAATTATCAATCAGAATCTGCAATTTCAAATATCTTTAAATTCATTGGTAAACAAAAATTAGCAAACTGCTGCAAAACCTTTGGATCTTTTGGCTCAATCCCGGTAATGAAGAACTGATTTTGTTCGCATCGTAGCAGTACTTGGGCAAACAGTACATCTTGCAGAATGTATCCACAAGAATATTTAAAGAAATGGTGATTGTTATACACGAGAGGTTCTCACTATCCATCGGCATATCCGCTATTATACTGATAATAAAAAAAAGGTCAAAAGATTTGAACAATTGATCATTTACATTCCTGAAAAAAGAACAAATAATGTCTATAGAAATCAGAAAAATGCTAGGTCAGAAACTAACAGACACCCTTCATAGATATTCTTTATTTAGACCCCCAGTTGCTTCGTCAGAAAACTCTCCAAGGCTATGAAGGCTCTACTTATCCCAAAATCCCAAACTAAGGGTTGAAATTTAAAGATTTTGGAATAATCCTACGGAGTGGCCGCCATGTATAAAGAGTATAGTTAACTTACAATGGTTAAAACTGGCACACGTGTCGCCAATAAACCAGTATCATATAGCATTTGGTGTTCCTTGGAATTTTTTCAGTGTAATGGTAAAGCAAAATTAGTGTAATTAAAAAATTAATGCAGTAATAAATGTCTAATCTCAGTTTGTAAAAAAAGAAAAAAAAACACAATTACGAAGCTTCAACAGAAATGCCAAGAAACACCAAACACTTGAGGACGTTGGTGATTTTTTTGTTTTACACTTACGCCAGTTTTCACTCTTGTAAGTTGTCTAGACTCTTTGGCCCGACCTATTGACAGAAATCCTACAAAATATGGTTCCCTAGCTGAAAACAAAATCAAGCAATAAACCTCAAAGTACTCCTTTCTTGTGATCTATCAAGGGAGCAAATTTCATACATAAATGCATAAAGCGTCCAGTCTTCAAAACAACCATCACTGATTCTCTAATATATAATCATTGCCACGAAATGACTCTCATGAAAGTCATTCATCTTCAAAGCCGCTAAGGATACAAAGGGATATTTCTACTAAAACTCATAATCTTGACTAAGATACATAGTGGCAAAATGAGCTAAGACAGAACTTTGGAATTAAAATCTTCAAACAAATAACAAAGAAATTCCCATGAATACAAATAATCTAATAAAAAAATATCAAAATATACAATTGATGGAGATATGTTGGCCGTGAAACAAATTAATTCACAATTATAGTCTGTTGGAGTTCTATAGTCTCAACCTGTACTGTCTAAAACAATTTGTCATAAAATTGGGTTCTCGGTTCAAGATAAATTAAAAAATTACAACAAACACAATTGATATACCAAGGACACTGAAAAAGAAATCTAATTATTTAAATTAATTAAGTGGAAAATTACACAACCATATACATCTAAAAAAATTAGGAAATCTAGGAACTTAGTTTCTAATGAAAAAGACCTCCATATGCAGCCTTAAAGTCAACTCTAAAGTAAACACACCAAGGGGTTGATTTGTAGAATTGTATAATTTTGAGATGAAAATTTTCTAAAGAGGTCTGATTTACTCCCAGGTCACAGTACATAAATTATAGGCAGTATGATCTTTCACTATCTCACCCATTATAAAAACCCGGACCGAGTGCTCCAGAGAACGTAGAAACAAGTAGAATGCGCCTTCTGGATTCTCCCAGACATATAGCAAATACCATGTTATTCTAACAGACATATAGCAAATACCATGTTATTCTAACAGACATATAGGAAATATCATGTTATTCTACGACGCCCCCGTACCAAACAGGTTGGGTATAATCTGTTTTGGTTCAAGTTTTTCTAACACAATTAACTGAATTTCTAGTTCCTTATATACAAGTTTTTTTTTTAGGTTAAATCCGTGATCATTCATTTGTAAGTTGATTAGTAGGTTTTTTTTTTTAAAATTGGCTAATAGGTTTGTAAACCTATTACTACTAACGCTACATGTATTCTATTTTTGGAGCTAGGAGCGAGATTGTGTGATGCTTTCAGACTGATTTCGTTTCATGGGTTCGTTAATAGAAGGACTCATGTTTTTGAAAATGGTAATTACGTCTTTAGTTTACGAGATTTGCGATTTTTTTGCGAAAAGATATTTGCGTAAAGGTATTGCGATGGTTAAGAATGCCTCACGGGTAATTAAAGAATGAGGAATGGGATGCTATAATTAGAATGATTTTAAGTTGAAAAATTGTGACGTAAAAATAACTCAGTTATTTGCTTGCGTGTATAGGAATTCCCATGTTATTTGCTTGCTTGTATTTTGTGTTAAAATAAGTAGTTTTTGTATCTTTTGAAAGAGCTTTAAGGGGTTTGAGAGACTCAGTTGCCTAATTCCGTGTGGTTTTCCTTTACTTGATGGTCATTAAAAACGAAATTTTTGTGTTAAATCAGTAGTTTTTTTTATATTTTAAAAGATCTTTCAGTGGTTTGAGAGACTCAGTTGACTGATTCCGTGTGGTTTTCCTTTACTTGGTGGTTATTTGTTGTATCTTTTAAAAGAGCTTTACAGGGTTTGAGAGACTCAGTTGCCTAATTACGTGTGGTTTTTCTTTACTTTGTGGTCATTAAAAACGAAATTTTTGTGTTAAATAAGTAGTTTTTGTATCTTTTAAAAGAGCTTTAGGGGGATTGAGAGACTCAGTTGCCGGATTCCTTGTGATTTTTCTTTACTTGGTGGTCATTAAAAACGAAACTTGGTGGTCATTTGTTGTATCTTTTAAAAGAGCTTTACAGGGTTTGAGAGACTCAGTTGCCTAATTCCGTGTGATTTTTCTTTACATGATAGTCATTAAAAACGAAATTTTTGTGTTAAATCAGTAGTTTTTGTATCTTTTAAAAGAGATTTACGGACATTGAGATACTCTGTTGCCGGAGTCCATGTGGTTTTACTTTACTTGGCGGTCATTAAAAACGAAACTTGGTGGTCATTTGTTGTATCTTTTAAAAGAGCTTTAAGGGGTTTGAGAGACTCAGTTGCCTAATTCCGTGTGATTTTTCTTTACTTGATGGTCATTAAAAACGAAATTTTTGTGTTAAATAAGTAGTTTTTGTATCTTTTAAAAGAGCTTTACGGGGTTTGAGAGACTCAGTTGCCTCTTTCCGTGTGATTTTTCTTAACTTGGTATTCAATAAAAGAGAAATATTTTTGTTAAATCAGTAGTTTTTTTATCTTTTAAACGTGATTTACGTGGATTGAGAGACTCAGTTGCCTCATTCCATGTGGTTTTTCTTTACTTTGTGGTCATTAAAAACGAAATTTTTGTGTTAAATAAGTAGTTTTTGTATATTTTAAAAGAGCTTTACGGGGATTGAGAGACTCAGTTGCCGGATTCCGTGTGGTTTTTCTTTAATTGGTGGTCATTAAAAATGAAATTTATGTGTTAAATAAGTAGTTTTTGTATCTCTTAAAAGAGCTTTACAGGGTTTGATAGACTCAGTTGCCTAATTCCGTGTGGTTTTCGTTTACTTGGTGGTCATTAAAAACGAACTTTTTGTGTTAAATCAGTAGTTTTTGTATCTTTTATAAGAGATTTAAGGGGTTTGAGAGACTCTGTTGCCTGAGCCCTTCTGGTTTTTCTTTACTTGGTGGGCATTTGTTGTATCTTTTAAAAGAGCTTTACAGGGTTTGAGAGATTCAGTTGCCTAATTCCGTGTGATTTTTCTTTACTTGATGGTCATTAAAAACGAAATTTTTGTGTTAAATAAGTAGTTTTTGTATCTTTTAAAAGAGCTTTAAGGGGTTTGAGAGACTCAGTTGCCTGATTCCCTGTGGTTTTTCTTGACTTGGTGGTAATTAAAAACGTAATTTTTGTGTTAAATAAGTAGTTTTTTATCTTTTAAAAGAGCTTTACGGGGATTGAGAGACTCAGTTGCAGGATTCCGTGTGGTTTTTCTTTACTTTGTTGTCATTAAAAAATAAATTTTTGTGTTAAATAAGTAGTTTTTGTATCTTTTTAAAGAGCTTTACTGGGTTTGAGAGACTCAGTTGCCTAATTCCGTGTGGTTTTCCTTTACTTGGTGGTCATTAAAAACGAAATTTTTGTGTTAAATAAGTAGTTTTTGTATCTTTTAAAAGAGCTTTACGGGGATTGAGAGACTCAGTTGCTGGATTCCATGTGGTTTTTCTTTACTTGGTGGTAATTTGTTGTATATTTTAAAAGATCTTTAAAGAGTTTGAGAGAATAAGTTTCCGAAATAAGTGTTTTTTTACATTACTTGTTGGTCATTAAAAACGAAATTTTTTTGATAAATCATTAGTTTTTTTATCTTTTAAAAGAGCTTTAAGGGGTTTGAGAGACTCAGTTGCCTAATTCCGTGTGGTTTTTCTTTACTTGTTGGTCATTTGTTGTATCTTTTAAAAGAGCTTTACAGAGTTTGAGAGACTCAGTTGCCTAATTCCGTGTGGTTTTCCTTTACTTGGTGGTCATTAAAAACGAAATTTTTGTGTTAAATCAGTAGTTTTTGTAACTTTTAAAAGAGCTTTACAGTGTTTGAGAGACTCAGTTGCCTTATTCAGTGTGGTTTTTCTTTACTTGGTGGTAAATTAAAAAGAAAGTTTTGTCTAAAATCATTATTTTTTGTATATTTTAAAAGAGCTTTACGGGGATTGAGAGACTCAGTTGCCGGATTCCATGTGGTTTTTCTTTACTTGCTGGTCATTAAAAACGAAATTTTTGTGTTAAATCAGTAGTTTATGTATCTTTTAAAAGAGCTTTAAGGGGTTTGAGAGACTCAGTTGCCTGATTCCGTGTGGTTTTTTCTTTACTTGGTGGTCATTTGTTGCATCTTTTAAAAGAGCTTTACAGAGTTTGAGAGACTCAGTTGCCTAAGTCCGTGTGGTTTTCCTTTACTTGGTGGTCATTAAAAACGAAATTTTTGTGTTAAATCAGTAGTTTTTGTATCTTTTAAAAGAGCTTTAAGGGGTTTGAGAGACTCAGTTGCCTGATTCCATGTGGTTTCTCTTTACTTGGTGGTCATTGGTTGTATCTTTTAAAAGAGCTTTACAGGGTTTGAGAGACTCAGTTGCCTAATTCCGTGTGATTTTTCTTTACTTGATGGTCATTAAAAACGAAATTTTTGTGTTAAATAAGTAGTTTTTGTATCTTTTAAAAGAGCTTTAAGGGGTTTGAGAGACTCAGTTGCCGGATTCCCAGTGGTTTTTCTTTACTTTGTGGTCATTAATAACATAAATTTTCTGTTAAATAAGTAGTTTTTGTATCTATTAAAAGATATTTACGGGGATTGAGAGACTCAGTTGCCGGATTCCATGTGGTTTTTCTTTACTTTGTGGTCATTAAAAACGAAATTTCTGTGTTAAATAAGTAGTTTTTGTATCTTTTAAAAGAGCTTTACGGGGATTTAGAGACTCAGTTTTACCTTGTCACAGCTACATTTTCTTGATTTTTCAAAGTTCATTTTGAATTTCTTTCGTTGAAATGCAAGAGTTGGAATATTTCAGTAGTGTTTGGTTGTGGTTTACCTTGTCACAGTTACATTTTCTTGATTTTTCAAAGTTCATTTTGAATTTCTTTCGTTGAAATGCAAGAGTTGGAATATTTCAGTAGTGTTTGGTTGTGGTTTACCTTGTCACAGTTACATTTTCTTGATTTTTCAAAGTTCATTTTGAATTTCTTTCGCTGAAATGCAAGAGTTGGAATATTTCAGTAGTGTTTGGTTGTGGTTTACCTTGTCACAGTTACATTTTCTTGATTTTTCAAAGTTCATTTTAAATTTCTTTCGCTGAAATGCAAGAGTTGGAATATTTCAGTAGTGTTTGGTTGTGGTTTACCTTGTCACAGTTATATTTTCTTGATTTTTCAAATTTTATTTTGAATTTCTTTCGCTGAAATGCAAGATTTGGAATATTTCAGTAGTGTTTGATTTTTGTTTACCGTTTCACAGTTACATCATTTTGATGTTTCAAATTTCATTTTGAATTTCTTTCGTTGATATGCAGGAGTTGGAATATTTCAGTAGTTTTAGTTTGTGTTTTACCTTATCACAGTTACATTTTCTTGATTTTTAAAGGTTTATTTTGAATTTCTTTCGCTGAAATGTAAGAGTTGGAATATTTCAATAGTGTTTGGTTGTGGTTTACCTTGTCACAGTTACATTTTCTTGATTTTTCAAAGTTCATTTTGAATTTCTTTCGTTGAAATGCAAGAGTTGGAATATTTCAGTAGTGTTTGGTTGTGGTTTACCTTGTCACAGTTACATTTTCTTGATTTTTCAAAGTTCATTTTGAATTTCTTTCGCTGAAATGCAAGAGTTGGAATATTTCAGTAGTGTTTGGTTGTGGTTTACCTTGTCACAGTTACATTTTCTTGATTTTTCAAAGTTCATTTTGAATTTCTTTCGTTGAAATGCAAGAGTTGGAATATTTCAGTAGTGTTTGGTTGTGGTTTACCTTGTCACAGTTACATTTTCTTGATTTTTCAAAGTTCATTTTGAATTTGTTTCGCTGAAATAGAAGAGTTGGAATATTTCAGTAGTGTTTGGTTGTTGTTTACCTTGTCACAGTTTTATTTTTTTGATTTTTCAAAAGTTAATTTTTAATATCTTTCGTTGAAATGCAAGAGTTGGAATATTTCAGTAGTATTTGGTTGTGGTTTACCTTGTCAAAGTTACATTCTCTTAATTTTTCAAAGTTCATTTTGAGGTTGTGGTTTACCTTGTCACAGTTACATTTTCTTGATTTTTCAAAGTTCATTTTGAATTTCTTTCGCTGAAATGCAAGAGTTGGAATACTTCAGTGTCGCAGTTACATTTTCTTGATTTTTCAAAGTTCATTTTGAATCTCTTTAGCTTCAATTAAATATTTTTTATATTTCAGGATTTTTTTGTTTTGGATTAAATATTAACATATAAATATACATGATTTTTAAATTTTCATTTTTAATTTCTATATATGAAATGATAGATTTTGAATATTTCAGTATTGTCTGGTTATGGTTTACCCTGTCACAGTTACATTTTCTTGTTTTATAAAGTTCATCTTGAATTTCTTTCTTTGAAATGCAAGAGGTGTCATATGTGTGTTGTGTTTGGTTGTTGTTTAACTTGTCACAGTTACATTTTTTTGATTTTTCAAAGCTCATTTTGAATTTCTTTCATTGAAATGCAAGAGTTGGACTATTTCAGTAGTGTTTGGTTGTGGTTTACCTTACCACAGTTAAATTTTCTTGATTTTTCAAAGCTCATTTTGAATTGCTTTCATTTTAGATCAATAGTTGTAATCTTTTAGTAGTGTTTGGTTGTGGTTTACCTTGTCACAGTTACATTTTCTTGATTTTTCAAAGTTCATTTTGAATTTCTTTCGTTGAAATGCAAGAGTTGAAATATTTCAGTAGTGTTTGGTTGTGGTTAACCTTGTCACAGTCACATGTTCTTGATTTTTCAAAGTTCATTTTGAATATCATTCATTGAAATGCAAGAGTTGGAATATTTCAGAAGTGTTTGGTTGTGGTTTACCTTGTCAAAGTTACATTTTCTTGATTTTTCAAAGTTCATTTTGAATTTCTTTCGTTGAAATGCAAGAGTTGGAAGATTTCAGTAGTGTTTGCTTGTGGGTTACCTTGTCACAGTTACATTTTCTTGATTTTTCAAAGTTCATTTTGAATCATTCAAGAAACGTGATTAAACACGTTTTTAAACTAAATG
The DNA here is from genome assembly GCF_049724085.1 of Artemia sp. Qi Xiang Cuo. Classification (NCBI taxonomy): domain Eukaryota; kingdom Metazoa; phylum Arthropoda; class Branchiopoda; order Anostraca; family Artemiidae; genus Artemia; species Artemia sp. Qi Xiang Cuo. The sequence goes on from NC_142800.1 coordinate 63,367,448, forward strand.
CTATTTGCATGCCTTTCCTTGGCACATTTCCAAACGAGCGGGGATTCCCCACTGCTTCCTACACATTGCAAAAAGTGAGCAGTACGAAAACTCCACGTTTTCAACCAGACTGGTTTTTTAGACAACACACCCACAGAGATGACACACACACACACATAGAGACGAGACACGCACAGACACGACACACAAACAGAGTCATAGTGAGAGAGATATCCAAAAAGTTGGGTTGATCTAGGTTCACTTAGAGTGGCGCGCCACTCTAAGTGAGCCAAGGAAAGGCATGCAAATAGCATGTAGTTTAAAAACGTGTTTAATCACGTTTCTTGAATGATTCAAAATGAACTTTGAAAAATCAAGAAAATGTAACTGTGACAAGGTAAACCACAAGCAAACACTACTGAAATATTCCAACTCTTGCATTTCAACGAAAGAAATTCAAAATGAACTTTGAAAAATCAAGAAAATGTAATTGTGACAAGGTAAACCACAACCAAACACCACTGAAATGTTCCTACTCTTGCATTTCAACGAAAGTAATTCAAAATGAACTTTCAAAAATCAAGAAAATGTAACTGTGACAAGGTAAACCACAACCAAACACTACTGAAATATTCCAACTCTTGCATTTCAACGAAAGAAATTCAAAATGAACTTTGAAAAATCAAGAAAATGTAACTGTGACAAGGTAAACCACAACCAAACACTACTGAAATATTCCAACTCTTGCATTTCAACGAAAGAAATTCAAAATGAACTTTGAAAAATCAAGAAAATGTAACTGTGACAAGGTAAACCACAACCAAACACTACTGAAATATTCCAACTCTTGCATGTCAACGAAAGAAATTCAAAATGAACATAGAAAAATCAAGAAAATGAATCTGTGACAATCTACACAACAACCAAACACTACTGAAATATTCCAAATCTTGCATTTCAACGAAAGAAATTCAAAATGAACTTTGAAAAATCAAGAAAATGTAACTGTGTCATGGTAAACCCCAACCAAACACTACTGAAATATTCCAACTCTTGCATTTCAACGAAAGAAATTCAAAATGAACTTTGAAAAATCAAGAAAATGTAACTGTGACAAGGTAAACCACAACCAAACACTACTGAAATATTCCAACTCTTGCATTTCAATGAAAGAAATTCAAAATGAACTTTGAAAAATCAAGAAAATGTAACTGTGACAAGGTAAACCACAACCAAACACTACTGAAATATTTCAACTCTTGCATTTCAACGAAAGAAATTCAAAATGAACTTTGAAAAATCAAGAAAATGTAACTGTGACAAGGTAAACCATAACAAAACACAACTGAAATATTACAACTCTTGCATTTCAAAGATAGAACTTCAATATGAACTTTTAAAAATCAAGAAAATGTAAGTGTGACAAGGTAAACCACAACCAAACACTACTGAAATATTCCAACTCTTGCATTTCAACAAAAGAAATTCAAAATGAACTTTGAAAAATCAAGAAAATGTAACTGTGACACTGAAATATTCCAACTCTTGCATTTCAGCGAAAGAAATTCCAAATGAACTTTGAAAAATCAAGAAAATGTAACTGTGACAAGGTAAACCACAACCTCAAAATGAACTTTGAAAAATCAAGAAAATGTAACTGTGACAAGGTAAAATGTGACAAGGTAAAACACAACCAAACACTACTGAAATATTCCAACTCTTGCAATTCAGCGAAAGAAATTCAAAATGAACTTTGAAAAATCAAGAAAATGTAACTGTGACAAGGTAAACCACAACCAAACACTACTGAAATATTCCAAATCTTTCATTTCAAAGAAATAAATTAAAAATTAACTTTGAAAAATCAAGAAAATGTAAAAGTGACAAGGAACACCACACCCAAACACTACTGAAATATTCAAACTCTTTCATTTCAGCGAAAGAAATTCAAAATGAACTTTGAAAAATCAAGAAAATGTAACTGTGACAAGGTAAACCACAACCAAACACTACTGAAATATTCCAACTCTTGCATTTCAACGAAATAAATTAAAATATAACAGTTAAATATAACTATTATGTATATTTGAAAAGTTACAACAGATCATACCAAAAATTACATATCCAAAATCTTTAATTTAAGCGAAAGAAATTAAAAATGAACTTTGAAAAATCAAGAAAATGTAACTGTGACAAGGTATACCAAAAACATAAACTACTGAAATATTCCAACTCTTGCATTTCAACGAAAGAAATTCAAAATGAACTTTGAAAAATCAATAAAATGTAACTGTGACAAGGTAAACCACAACCAAACACTACTGAAATATTCCAACTCTTGCATTTCAGCGAAAGAAATTCAAAATGAACTTTGAAAAATCAAGAAAATGTAACTGTGACAAGGTAAACCACAACCAAACACTACTGAAATATTCCAACTCTTGCATTTCAGCGAAAGAAATTCAAAATGAACTTTGAAAAATCAAGAAAATGTAACTGTGACAAGGTAAACCACAACCAAACACTACTGAAATATTCCAACTCTTGCATTTCAGCGAAAGAAATTCAAAATGAACTTTGAAAAATCAAGAAAATGTAACTGTGACAAGGTAAACCACAACCAAACACTACTGAAATATTCCAACTCTTGCATTTCAACGAAAGAAATTCAAAATGAACTTTGAAAAATCAAGAAAATGTAACTGTGACAAGGTAAACCACAACCAAACACTACTGAAATATTCCAACTCTTGCATTTCAACAAAAGAAATTCAAAATGAACTTTGAAAAATCAAGAAAATGTAACTGTGACAAGGTAAAACTGAGTCTCTCAATCCCCGTAAAGCTCTTTTAAAAGATACAAAAAATACGTATTTAACACAAAATTTTCGTTTTTAATTACCACCAAGTAAATAAAAACCACATGGAATCCGGCAACTGAGTCTCTCAATCCCCGTAAACCTCTTTTAAAAGATACAAAAACTACTGATTTAACACAAAAATTTCGTTTTTAATGACCATTAAGTAAAGAAAAACCACCCGGAATCAGGCAACTGAGTCTCTCAAACCCAGTAAAGCTCTTTTAAAAGATACAAAAACTACTTATTTAACACAAAAATTTCGTTTTTAATGACCACCAAGTAAAGAAAAACCACACGGAGTCAGGCAACTGATTCTCTCAAAACCCTTAAAGCTCTTTTAAAAGATACAAAAACTACTTACTTAACACAAAAATTTCGTTTTTAATGACCATCAAGTAAAGAAAAATCACTCGGATTTAGGCAACTGAGTCTCTCGAACCCTCTAAAGCTCTTTTAAAAGATACAACAAATGACCACCAAGTTTCGTTTTTAATGACCACCAAGTAAAGAAAAACCACATGGAATGCGGCAACTGAGTCTCTCAATCCCCGTAAAGCTCTTTTAAAAGATACAAAAACTACTGATTTAACACAAAAATTTCGTTTTTAATGACCACCAAGTAAAGAAAAATCACAGGGAATTAGGCAACTGAGTCTCTCAAACCCTGTAAAGCTCTTTTAAAAGATACAACAAATGACCACCAAGTTTCTTTTTTAATTACCACCAAGTAAATAAAAACCACATGGAATCCGGCAACAGAGTCTCTCAATCCCCCTACAGCTCTCTTAAAATATACTAAAAAAAATTATTTAAAACAAAATTTTCTTTTTTAATTAAAATAAATTAAAGAAAAACCACACAGAATCAGGCAACTGATTCTCTCAAACTCTGTAAAGTTCTTTTAAAAGATACAACAAATGACCACCAAGTAAAGAAAAACCACATGAAATCAGGCAACTGAGTCTCTCAATCCCCTGAAAGCTCTTTTAAAAGATACAAAAACTACTGATTTAACACAAAAATTTCTTTTTTAATGACCACTAAGTAAAGTAAAACCACACGGAATTAGGCAACTAAGTCTCTCAAACCCCTTAAACCTCTTTTAAAAGATACAAAAACTACTTATTTTAACACAAAATACAAGCAAGCAAATAACATGGGAATTCCTTTACACGCAAGCAAATAACTGAGTTATTTTTACGTCACAATTTTTCAACTTAAAATCATTCTAATTATAGCATCCCATTCCTCATTCTTTAATTACCCGTGAGGCATTCTTAACCATCGCAATACCTTTACGCAAATATCTTTTCGCAAAAAAGTCGCAAATCTCGTAAACTAAAGAAGTAATTACCTTTTTCAAAAACATTAGCCCTTCTATTAATGAACCCATGAAACGAAACCAGTCTTATAGCATCACACAATCTCGCTCCTAGTTCCAAAAATGGAATGCATGTAGCGTTCGTAGTAATAGGTTTAAAAACCTATTAGCCAAGTTTAAAAAAAAAAACCTACTAATCAACTTACAGATGAATGACCACGGATTTAACCTAAAAAAAACTTGTATATCATGAAATAGAAATTCAGTTAATTGTGTCAGAAAAACTTGAACCAAAACAGATTATACCCAACCTGTTTGGTACGGGGGCGTCGTAGAATAAAATGATATTTCCTATGTGTCTGTTAGAATAACATGGTATTTGCTATATGTCTGTGAGAATAACATGGTATTTGCTATATGTCTGGGAGAATCCAGAAGGCGCATTCTACTGAAACATAAGCGACATTAGATCTTTTCACGGGTAGACGAGTCAGATTTCTCTTGAACGCGAAACTTAGCTTCAACGTTGGAACACTAAATTTTGAAGAAACTAATTTTAAATTAATTTATTCCAATACATATATGAAAATCGGTAATTAGTAGTGCAATTTTATTATTAGATGTTTTTAGGAATTAAAAGTAGGTTTCGAAGTCTCAAGTTGGTTTCAAAGGCATTTTGAGAAAGTTTCGGCCAAAAGACGTGTTCCAGGGTAATTGGACCGCTGATGGCAGATCAAATGAGAGGAGCTGTTTGTACGCGCTAATGCAAGAAGAAGTGGGAGGAGCTGTTTGTTCGCACCGAGAATGAAGAGCCAGGAATTATCTGCAGTAAAAGTAGAAAGGCTTCATGAGCTCCGACGGGGCCCTACTGCTGCCACCTACAACTTTTTTACATAATTTATGCATGTTTTTATGGTTTTTCTCACTTGAAAAACATGAATTGTTTCACTTTTATGGATGTTTCTTGGACAGTTATGTGTACTGGTCAATTTATTTGATGTTTTTCATGAATGTCAACAGCAATTTATGGATGTTGTCTGGTTTTTGTTAGTGAGAATGAAAAAACAGGATTTTTCTCACTTTGATAGATGTTTATTGGACGGTTATGAGTGTCGGTCAATTTATTTGATGTTTTTCACGGATGTCAACAGCAATTTATGTCTGTTTTATGGTTTTTGTCAGTGAGAATGAAAAAACAGGATTTTTCTCACATTGATGGATGTTTCTTGGACGGTTATGAGTGTTGGTCAATTTATTTGATATTTTTCATGGATGTCAACAGTAATTTATGTTTGTTTTATGGTTTTTGTCAGTGAGAATGAAAAAACAGGACTTTTCTGACTTTGATGGATGTTTCATGGTTTCGATGAAATTGATTTACATAATCGAGGGGAATTATTGATTCACGGAAGGGGAGAGAATTTCTGAGAACTTTATTTACATAATCGCTAGGGGGATCATTGATTTACGAAAAGGGGACTAAAGAAACAAGTATGGCTTCTTTGATCTTAGGTCTGAGGGATAAACGCTCTTTAGGTCAGAAAGAAAAATTAATGTTCTATTTTTAAATAGGGCTTCATTGATCTTTAGTGTTAGGAATTAGAAATGACATCACTTGTTATCTTGGAATTATGTGGGACTCTAAAGAGATAGAAATTCTATTTTTAAATACGGCTTCACTGATCTTTAAGTCGGAGAGATAAATTGATATTCTAACGAAACCTTAATAGTGTAGCTAGGAACATTTATGAGATGAAGAGATTAACGCGGGAAAGGGTTTCCCAGTAATTTCAAATGTGACAGCACAGGGACGCCAAAAACAAAAGGAACACGCAGAAATTACTTATAGGGGTTATTTGGGCGAAACTGTTTTAGACATTTTAGGGAATTATTTCGGCGAAACAGTTAGAGACATTTTGAAAGATGATTTTAGAAGATGTTTTAGAAGAGGTTTTGAGTGTGGTCGTTATAATACACAAGTTCCATTTGAACAGTGTTGTGAGGTCCTCTACCCCAGCCCCAAAGGGCCCTCCTACCCCAATCCCAAAGGAACCTCCCCCCCCCCCCCAACCCCAAAGGCCCCCTGTCCCCCTAATGCCCCCAAAAAGCCCCGGGACCCCAAAGCCTCCCCCCTCCCCACCCATTTTTTTAAATAATTTTTGAATTTTTTTAAAATGGCATTTTTTTTAACTTTTTTTACGTATCTTAAAATTATATGAAATATGCTTACGGCTCTATCAATCACACTCTGTGCTTGTTAATAGACACGACGCGCCATTCTCACTGGTACTCTATGGCAGGTTATCTACCCTACCTAGTTTATTGCATCCATTAAATCAGTATTTTTTATGCAGTGGAAGGATAAACACACAATTCATATCTGTAAAAAAGTGAAGATGAATTATTCGACGAAAGTATGTGCATATGATACAATCATCGTCGTGTTGAATGCTGACAAGGAGAAATACCTGAACTATGAAACGAGTGCAAGTGGTAACACTATTGGAAATGTATGCATACGTTGTCATGACAGCGAGAAGTTAGATTTCTTTGGAGTACCCAAGAATTTCAATCGTGTAAACGGTGGATATGCAAGAGTAACATTACCAGAGAAATTAGTGCTCAAAGAGAATGCAAACTTAAAAATAATTTTCGATGATCGGGGACAACTCCTTGCTACTGTTGCTGGTAACACATTACCTTTTGATACATCCTATCATCATCTTTCCGGTATTAGCATTTTAAAGAGAACAAGAAGAAGACAAGCATACCCCTGCACTAATGTCATTAATCATATCTTGTCTATGTGCCAAAACTGCTATCTATGTAAAAATAATGTGACAATAGACAGTGAAATCGCAGGCTGAATAAAAAGGACATTAGCAGACAATATCATCAATGAATATAAAGATGAATTGACGGAAAGTGAAGCGCAAGTGTAGTAATAATGTATAATAATGTATTTAACATATTTTTATATTAATATCCTACATGTCGTTATTTCATTAAAAATACCTTATGCATTATTTTGTTAAGTGTTCATTATTTTTAGGGTATGCTAGAACATCAAACGTTCAGAATATCTATTAAAAAGGTCAGAGATGTAAGAAAAAGAATTTTTAGAAATAAAGATACTGCTAGCAGGCTCAATTTTTCATAAAAGATAGAAAAGTTCAAGTTCTCTTCTGAATTTTACCAAAGAGCACAATTCGATTCTAATTTCACCAAAGAAAATAAAAAGCTTCCACTTCAGTTTTAAGTTCACCAAGACATAAGAAATTTAAAGTTCACTTCTAAATTTTTCCATAGAAGATAGGAAAAGTTATACTATGGTTATGATTAATTTCCATGAAGATAAAAAGTTTCACTTTAATTCTAAAGTTTCTTAAATTCAATTCTGACCTTTCTCAAAGAATCAGATTTAAAGTCTAGTTCCAAATATTTTCCCGGAAGAAGAAAAGTTCAACTTCGATTCTGAATTTTCTCAATGAAAATGAAATAAGTTATTGATCAATTATATTTTCCCAAAATAATATAAAAATTTTTCATTTCAGTTCAGATCTTTCTCAAAGAGATGAAAAAAATTTAAATACTGTTCCAAATTTTTCATAGAAGATAGAAAAGTTCAAGTTCTCTTCTGAATTTTACCAAAGAATACACTTCAATTATAATTTCTCCAGAGAAAATAAAAGCTTCCTCATCAGTTTTAAGTTCACCAACACATAAAAATTTAAAGTTCACTTCTAAATTTTTCCAAAGAAGATAGGAAAAGTTATACTATGATTGTGATTATTTTCTATGAAGATAAAAAGTTTCACTTTAATTCTAAATTTTCTTAAATTCAGTTCAGACTTTTCTCAAAGAAATGAAAAAATTATAAATTTTGTTCTAAATATTTTCGCGGAAGAAGAAAAGTCCCAAGACATACAAAATTTAAAGTTCACTTCTAAATTTGTCCATAGAGGATAGGAAAAGTTATACTATGATTGTGATTATTTTCCACGAAGACAAAAAGTTTCACTTTAATTTTAAATTTTCTTAAGTTCGATTCTGACCTTTCTCAAACAGATGAAAAAATTTAAAGTTCTGTTCCAAATATTTTCTCGGAAGAAGAAAAGTTCAACTTCGATTCTAAATTTTCTCAATGAAAATGAAATAAGTTATTGATCAATTCTATTTTCCCAAAATAATATAAAAATTTTCCCACTTCAGTTCAGATTTTTTTTCAAAGAGATGAAAAAATTTTAACTACTGTTCCAAATTTTTCATAGAAGATAGAAAAGTTCAAGTTCTCTTCTGAATTTTACCATAGAACACAATTCAATTCTAATTTCTCCAGAGAAAATAAAAAGCTTCCACATCAGTTTTAAGTTCACCAAGACATAAAAATTTAAAGTTCAGTTCTAAATTTTTCCATAGAAGATAGGAAAAGTTATACTATGATTGTGATTATTTTCTATGACGATAAAAAGTTTCACTTTAATTCTAAATTTTCTTAAATTCAGTTCCGACTTTTCTCAAAGAGATGAAAAAATTTTAAGTTCTCTTCCAAATATTTTTCCGGAAGCAGAAAATTCCCAAGACATAAAAAATTTTAAGTTCAGTTCTAAATTTTTCCATAAAAGATAGGAAAAGTTATACTATGATTGTGATTATTTTCCCAGAAGATAAAAAGTTTCACTTTAATTCTAAATTTTCTTAAATTCAATTCCGACCTTTCTCAAACAGATGAAAAAATTTAAAGTTCTGTTCCAAAGATTTTCCTGGAAGAAGAAAAGTTCAACTTCGATTCTGAATTTTCTGAATGAAAATGAAATAAGTTATGGATCAATTCTATTTTCCTAAAATAATATAAAATTTTCCACTTCAGTTCAGATTTTTCTCAAAGAGATGAAAAAATTTAAATACTGTTCCAAATTGTTCATAGAAGATAGAAAAGTTCAAGTTCTCTTCTGAATTTTACCAAAGAACACAATTCAATTCTAATTTTTCCAGAGAAAATAAAAAGCTTCCTCATCAGTTTTAAGTTCACCAAGACATAAAAATTTAAAGTCCAGTTCTAAATTTTTCCAAAGAAGATAGGAAAAGTTATACTATGATTGTGATTATTTTCTATGAAGATAAAAAGTTTCACTTTAATTCTAAATTTTTTTAAATTCAGTTCCGACTTTTCTCAAAGAGATGAAAAAATTTTAAGCTCTGTTCCAAATATTTTCCCGGAAGAAGAAAAGTCCCAAGACATAAAAAATTTAAAGTTCAGTTCTAAATTTTTCCATAGAAGATAAGAAAAGTTATACTATGATTGTGATTATTTTCCATGAAGACAAAAAGTTTCACTTTAATTTTAAATTTTCTTAAATTCCATTCCGACCTTTCTCAAACAGATTAAAAATTTAAAGTTCTGTTCCAAATCTTTTCCCGGAAGAAGAAAAGTTCAACTTCAATTCTGAATTTTCTCAATGAAAATAAAATAAGTTATTGATCAATTCTATTTCCCTAAAATAATATAAAATTTTCCACTTAAGTTCAGATTTTTCTCAAAGAGATGAAAAAATTTTAAATACTGTTCCAAATTTTTCATAGAAGATAGAAAAGTTCAAGTTCTCTTCTGAATTTTACCAAAGAACACAATTCAAATCTAATTTCTCCAGAGAAAATAAAAAGCTTCCTCACCGGTTTAAGTTCACCAAGACAAAAATTTAAAGTTCAGTTCTAAATTTTTCCATAGAAGATAGGAAAAGTTATACTATGATTGTGATTATTTTCTATGAAGATAAAAAGTTTCACTTTAATTCTAGACCTTTCTCAAACAGATGAAAAAATTTAAAGTTCTGTTCCAAATATTTCCCCGGAAGAAGAAAAGTACAACTTCGATTCTGAATTTTCTCAATGAAAACGAAATAAGTTATTGATCAATTCTATTTTCCTAGAATAATATAAAATTTTCCAATTCAATTCAGATTTTTCTCAAAGAGATGAAACAATTTGAAATACTGTTCCAAATTTTTCATAGAAGATAGAAAAGTTCAAGTTCTCTTCTGAATTTTACCAAAGAACATAATTCAATTCTAATTTCTCCAAAGAAAATAAAAAGCTTCCACTTCCGTTTTAAGTTCACCAAGACATGAAAAATTTAAAGTTCACTTCAAAATTTTTCCGTAGAAGATAGGAAAAGTTATACTATGATTGTGATTATTTTCCATGAAGATAAAAAGTCTCACTTTAATTCTAAATTTTCTTAAATTCAATTCCGACCTTTCTCAAAGAGATGAAAAAATTTAAAGTTCTGCTCCAAATATTTTCCCGGAAGAAGAAAAGTTCAACTTCGATTCTAAATTTTCTCAATGAAAATGAAATAAGTTATTGATCAATTCTATTTTCCCAAAATAATATAAAAAGTTTCCACTTCAGTTCAGATTTTTTTCAAAGAGATGAAAAAATTTAAAATACTGTTCCAAATTTTTCATAGAAGATAGAAAAGTTCAAGTTCACTTCTGAATTTTACCAAAGAACACAATTCAATTCTGATTTCTCCAGAGAAAATAAAAAGCTTCTACAGATTATTTTCCATGAAGATAAAAAGTTTCACTTTAATTATAAATTTTCTTAAATTCAATTCTGACCTTTCTCAGAGATGAAAAAATTTAAAGTTCTGTTCCAAATATTTTCCCGGAAGAAAAAAAGTTCAACTTCGATTCTGAATTTTCTCAATGAAAATGAAATAAGTTATTGATCAATTCTATTTTCCTAAAATAATATAAAATTTTCCACTTCAATTCAGATTTTTCTCAAAGAGATGAAAAAATTTAAAATACTGTTCCAAATTTTTCTTAGAAGATAGAAAAGTTCAAGTTCTCTTCTGAATTTTACCAAATTACACAATTCAGTTCTAATTTCTCCAGAGAAAATAAAAAAGCTTCCACTTCAGTTTTAAGTTCACCAAGACATAAAAAAATTAAAGTTCAGTTCTAAATTTTTCCGCAGAAGATAGGAAAAGTTATAATATGATTGTGATTATTTTCCATGAAGATAAAAAGTTTAATTTTTAATTCTAAATTTTCTTAAATTCAGTTCCGACTTTTCAAATAGAGATGAAAAAATTTAAAGTTCTGTTCCAAATTTTTCATAGAAGATAGGAAAAGTTATACTTTGATCGTGAATATTCAAGTTCTCTTCTGAATTTTACCAAAGAACACAATTCAATTATAATTTCTCCAGAAAAAATAAAAAGCTTCCACTTCAGTTTTAAGTTCACCAAGACATAAAAAATTTTAAGTTCAGTTCTAAATTTTTCCGCAGAAGATAGGAAAAGTTATACTATGATTGTGATTATTTTCTATGAAGATAAAAAGTTTCACTTTAATTCTAAATTTTCTTAAATTCAGTTCTGACTTTTCTCAAAGAGATAAAAAATTTAAAGTTCTATTCCAAATATTTCCCCGGAAGAAGAAAAGTTCAACTTCGATTCTAAATTTTCTCAATGAAAATGAAATAAGTTATTGATATATTCTATTTTCCCAAAATAATATAAAAATTTTCCCACTTCAGTTCAGATTTTTTTCAGAGATGAAAAAATTTTAAATACTGTTCCAAATTTTTCATAGAAGATAGAAAAGTTCAAGTTCTCTTCTGAATTTTACCAAAGAACACAATTCAATTCTAATTTCTCCAGAGAAAATAAAAAGCTTCCACTTCAGTATTAAGTTCACCAAGACATAAGAAATTTAAAGTTCAGTTCTAAATTTTTCCTTAGAAGATAGGAAAAGTTATACTATGATTGTGATTATTTTCTATGAAGATAAAAAGTTTCACTTTAATTCTAAATTTTCTTAAATTCAGTTCCGACCTTTCTCAAAGAGATGAAAAAATTTAAAGTTCTGTTCCAAATACTATCCCGGAAGAATAAAAGTCCCAATACATAAGAAATTTAAAGTTCACTTCTAAATTTTTCTATAGAAGATAAGAAAGATCTTGTACTTTTCACTTCTTCGAGAAAACTCAGAATTAAAGTGGAGCTCCATATCTTCATGAAGAATATTCACAATCAAAGTATAACTTTTCCTATCTTCTATGAAAAATTTGGAACAGAACTTAAAATTTTTTCATCTCTTTGAGAAAAGTCAGAACTGAATTTAAAAAAATTTAGAATTAAAGTGAAACTTTTTATCTTCATGGAAAATAATCACAAACAAAGTATAACTTTTCCTATCTTCTACGGAAAAATTTAGAGCTGAACTTTAAATTTTTTTATGTCTTGGTGAACTTAAAACGGAAGTGGAAGCTTTTTATTTTCTCTGGAGGAATTAGAATTGAATTGTGTTCTTTGGTAAAATTCAGAATAAAACTTGAATATTCACGATCAAAGTATAACTTTTCCTATCTTCTATGAAAAATTTGGAACAGAACTTTAAATTTTTTCCTCTGTTTGAGAAAGGTCGGAATTGAATTTAAGAAAATTTAAAATTAAAATGAAACTTTTTATCTTCATGAAAAATAATCACAATCATAGTATAACTTTTCCTATCTTCTATGGAAAAATTTAGAAGTGAACTTTAAATTTTTTATGTATTGGGACTTTTCTTCTTCCGGGATAGTATTTGGAACAGAACTTTAAATTTTTTCATCTCTTTGAGAAAGGTCGGAACTGAATTTAAGAACTTTTTATCTTCATAGAAAATAATCACAATCATAGTATAACTTTTCCTATCTTCTAAGGAAAAATTTAGAAGTGAACTTAAAATTTTTTATGTCTTGGTGAACTTAAAACTGAAGTGGAAGCTTTTTATTTTCTCTGGAGAAATTATAATTGAATTATGTTCTTTGGTAAAATTCAGAAGAGAACTTGAACTTTTCTACCTTCTAAGAAAAATTTGGAATAGTATTTAAAAATTTTTCATCTCTTTGAAAAAAATCTGAACTAAAGTGGAAACTTTTTATATTATTTTGGGGAAATAGAATTGATCAATAACTTATTTCATTTTCATTGAGAAAATTCAGAATCGAAGTTGAACTTTTCTTCTTCCGGGAAAATATTTGAAATAAAACTTTAAATTTTTTCATCTCTTTGAGAAAAGTCAGAACTGAATTTAAGAAAATTTAGAATTAAAGTGAAACTTTTTATCTTCATAGAAAATAATCACAATCATAGTATAACTGTTCCTATCTTTTGCGGAAAAATTTAGAACTGAACTTTAAATTTTTTATGTCTTGGTGAAGTTAAAACTGAAGTGGAAGCTTTTTATTTTCTCTGGAGAAATTAGAATTGAATTGTGTTCTTTGGTAAAATTCAGAAGAGAACTTGAATATTCACGATCAAAGTATAACTTTTCCTATCTTCTATTAGAAATTTGGAACAGAACTTTAAATTTTTTCATCTCTACTTGAAAAGACGGAACTGAATTTAAGAAAATTTAGAATTAAAGTGAAACTTTTTATCTTCATGGAACATAATCACAATCATATTATAACTTTTCCTATCTTCTACGGAAAAATTTAGAACTGAACTTTAAATTTTTTATGTCTTGGTGAACTTAAAACTGAAGTGGAAGATTTTTATTTTCTCTGGAGAAATTGGAACTGAATTGTGTTCTTTGGTAAAATTCAGAAGTGAACTTGAACTTTTCTATCTTCTATGAAAAATTTGGAACAGTATTTTAAATTTTTTCATCTCTTTGAGAAAAATCTGAATTGAAGTGGAAAATTTTATATTATTTTAGGAAAACAGAATTGATCAATAACTTATTTCATTTTCATTTAGAAAATTCAGAATCGAACTTGAACTTTTCTTCTTCCGGGAAAATATTTGGAACAGAACTTTAAATTTTTTCATCTCTGAGAAAGGTCGGAATTGAATTTAAGAAAATTTATAATTAAAGTGAAACTTTTTATCTTCATGGAAAATAATCTGTAGAAGCTTTTTATTTTCTCTGGAGAAATTATAACTGAATTGTGTTCTTTTGTAAAATCCAGAAGTGAACTGGAACTTTTCTATCTTCTATGGAAAAGTTGGCACAGTATTTTAAATTTTTTATCTCTTTGGAAAAAATCTGAACTGAAGTGGAAAATTTTTATATTATTTTGGGACAATAGAATTGATCAATAACTTATTTCATTTTTATTGAGAAAATTCAGAATCGAAGTTGAACTTTTCTTCTTCCGGGAAAATATTTGGAACAGAACTTTAAATTTTTTCATCTCTTTGAGAAAGGTCGGAATTGAATTTAAGAAAATTTAGAATTAAAGTGAAACTTTTTATCTTCATGGAAAATAATCACAATCATAGTATAACTTTTCCTATCTTCTACGGAAAAATTTAGAAGTGAAGTTTAAATTTTTCATGTCTTGGTGAACTTAAAACGGAAGTGGAAGCTTTTTATTTTCTTTGGAGAAATTAGAATTGAATTATGTTCTTTGGTAAAATTCAGAAGAGAACTTGAACTTTTCTATCTTCTATGAAAAATTTGGAACAGTATTTCAAATTGTTTCATCTCTTTGACAAAAATTTGAATTGAAGTGGAAAATCTTATATTATTCTAGGAAAATAGAATTGATCAATAACTTATTTCGTTTTCATTGAGAAAATTCAGAATTGAAGTTGTACTTTTCTTCTTCCGGGGAAATATTTGAAACAGAACTTTAAATTTTTTCATCTGTTTGAGAAAGGTCGGAATTGAATTTAAGAAAATTTAGAATTAAAATGAAACTTTTTATCTTCATAGAAAATAATCACAATCATAGTATAACTTTTCCTATCTTCTATGGAAAAATTTAGAACTGAACTTTAAATTTTTATGTCTTGGTGAACTTAAAACTGATGAGGAAGCTTTTTATTTTCTCTGGAGAAATTAGAATTGAGTTGTGTTCTTTGGTAAAATTCAGAAGAGAACTTGAACTTTTCTATCTTCTATGAAAAGTTTGGAACTGTATTTTAAATTTTTTCATCTCTTTGAGAAAAATCTGAACTGAAGTGGGAAAATTTTTATATTATTTTGGGAAAATAGAATTGATCAATAACTTATTTCATTTTCATTGAGAAAATTCAGAATCGAAGTTGAACTTTTCTTCTTCCGGGAAAATATTTGGAACAGAATTTTAAATTTTTTCATCTGTTTGAGAAAGGTCGGAATTGAATTTAAGAAAATTTAAAATTAAAGTGAAACTTTTTATCTTCATGAAAAATAATCATAATCATAGTATAACTTTTCCTATCTTCTATGGAAAAATTTAGAAGTGAACTTTAAATTTTGTATGTCTTTGGACTTTTCTTCTTCCGTGAAAATATTTGGAACAAAACTTAAAATTTTTTCATCTCTTTGAGAAAAGTCGGAACTGAATTTAAGAAAATTTAGAATTAAAGTGAAACTTTTTATCTTCATAGAAAATAATCACAATCATAGTATAACTTTTCCTATCTTCTTTGGAAAAATTTAGAACTGAACTTTAAATTTTTTATGTCTTGGTGAACATAAAACTGAAGTGGAAGCTTTTTATTTTCTCTGGATAAATTAGAATTGAATTGTGTTCTTTAGTAAAATTCAGAAGATAAATTGAACTTTTCTATCTTCTATGAAAAATTTGGAAGAGCATTTTAAATTTTTTCATCTCTATGAGAAAATCTGAACTGAAGTGGAAAATTTTTATATTATTTTGGGAAAATAGAATTGATCCATAACTTATTTCATTTTCATTGAGAAAATTCAAAATCGAAGTTGAACTTTTCTTCTTCAGGGAAAATATTTGGAACTAAACTTTAAATTTAACTCTTTGAGAAAGGTCGGAATTGAATTTAAGAAAATTTAGAATTAAAGTGGACCTTTTTATCTTCATGGGAAATAATCACAATCATAGTATAACTTTTCCTATCTTCTATGGAAAAATTTAGAAGTTAACTTTAAATTTTTTATGTCTTGGTGAACTTAAAACTGAAGTGGAAGCTTTCTATTTTCTCTGGTGAAAATAGAATTGAATTGTGTTCTTTGGTAAAATTCAGAAGAGAACTTGAACTTTTCTATCTTTTATGAAAAATTGAGCCTGCTAGCAGTATCTCTATCTCTAAAAATTCTTTTTCTTACATCTCTGACCTTTTTAATAGATATTCTGAACGTTTGATGTTCTAGCATACCCTAAAAATAATGAACACTTAACAAAATAATGCATAAGATATTTTTAATGAAATAACGACATGTAGAATATTAATAGAAAAATATGTTAAATACATTATTATACATTATTAGTAGACTTGCGCTTCACTTTCCGTCAATTCATCTTTATATTCATTGATGATATTGTCTGCTAATGTCCTTTTTATTCTGCCTGCGATTTCACTGTCTATTGTCACATTATTTTTACATAGATAGCAGTTTTGGCATATTGACAAGATATGATTAATGACATTAGTGCAGGAGTATGCTTGTCTTCTTCTTGTTCTCTTTAAAATGCTAATACCGGAAAGATGATGATAGGATGTATCAACAGATAATGTGTTACCAGCAACAGTAGCAAGGAGTTGTCCCCGATCATCGACAATTATTTTTATGTTTGCATTCTCTTTGAGCACTAATTTCTCTGGTAATGTTACTCTTGCATATCCACCGTTTACACGATTGAAATTCTTGGGTATTCCAAAGAAATCTAACTTCTCGCTGTGATGACAACGCATGCATACATTTCTAATAGTGTTACCACTTGCGGTCGTTTTTTAGTTCAGATATTTCTTCATGTCAGCACTCAACATGATGATTATTTTTTCATGTGCACATACTTTCGTCAGATAATACATCTTCACTTTTTTACAGATATGACTTGTGTGTTTATACTTCCACTGCGTAAAAAATATAGATTTAATACATGCAATGAACTGTCTAGTGTCGATAACCTGCCATAGAGTACCAGTGGGAAAGCCGCGTCGTGTCTATGAACAAGCACAGAGTATGATTGGTAGAGCCGTAAGCATATTTCATGTCATTTTAAGATACGTAAAAAAGTTAAAAAAAATGTCATGTTAAAAAAATTCAAAAATTATTTTAAAAAAATGGAGAGGGGAGGGGGGAGGCTTTGGGGGCCCGGGGCTTTTTGGGAGCTCGGGGGCGTTAGGGAGACAGGGGACCTTTGGGGTTGGGGGGGGGTTCCTTTGGGAGTGGGGTAAGAGGGTCCTTTGGGGTTGGGGTAGAGGACCTCACAACACTGTTCAAATGGAACTTGTGTATTATAACAACCAAACTGAAAACTCCCTAAAATGTCTAACACGGTTTCGCCTAAATAACCCCTAAACGTAATTTCTGCGTGTTCCTTTTGTTTTTGACATCCCTGCGCTGTCACATTTGAAATTACTGGGAAACCCTTTCCCGCGTTAATCTCTTCATCTCATAAATGTTCCTAGCTACACTATTAAGGTTTCGTTAGAATATCAATTTATCTCTCCGACTTAAAGATCAGTGAAGCCGTATTTAAAAATAGAATTTCTATCTCTTTAGAGTCCCGCATAATTCCAAGATAACAAGTGATGTCATTTCTAATTCCTAACACTAAAGATCAATGAAGCCCTATTAAAAAATAGAAAATTATTTTTTTTCTCTGACCTAAAGAGCGTTTATCCCTCAGACCTAAGATCAAAGAAGCCGTACTTGTTTCTTTATTCCCCTTTTCGTAAATCAATAATCCCCCTAGCGATTATGTAAATAAAGTTCTCAGAAATTCTCTCCCCTTTCGTGAATCAATAATTCCCCTCGATTATGTAAATCAATTTCATCGAGTTGACATCCATGAAAAACATCAAATAAATTGACCAACACTCATAACCGTCCAAGAAACATCCATCAATGTGAGAAAAATCCTGTTTTTTCATTCTCACTGACAAAAACCATAAAACAGACATAAATTGCTGTTGACATCCATGAAAAACATCAAATAAATTGACCAACACACATAACCGTACAAGAAACATCCATCAAAGTGAGAAAAATCCTGTTTTTTAATTCTCACTGACAAAAACCATAAAAAATCCATAAATTGATGTTGACATCCATGAAAAACATCAAATAAATTGACCAACACACGTAACCGTCCATAAAACATCCATCAAAGTGAGAAAATTCCTGTTTTTTCATTCTCACTTACAAAAACCATAAAACATCCATAAATTGATGTTGACATCCATGAAAAACATCAAATAAATTGACCAACACACATAACCGTCCAAGAAACATCCATAAAAGTGAGAAAAATCCTGTTTTTTTCAAGTGAGAAAACCCATAAAAACATGCATAAATTATGTAAAAAAGTTGTAGGTGGCAGCAGTAGGGCCCCGTCGGAGCTCATGAAGCCTTTCTACTAGTAAACTTACTGCTATATCTTTATACTGTGTCCCAGGTAGTGAAGCTTAGCCACCCTCTAAGGTCTCCATCTCCAAGTGGCGTGAAAACGTTCATCGAATATTTAATTTTGCATAAGTTTTAATACTAGAGATTTATACTTTATTTTTAACAGCTCTAGATATTCATTTTTGATTCTTTTTGGTAATAAAGGTGGTGAATAGCTTTTTGTATGATTAAAATACAGTTTGCTATTCACCTCTCTTGAGCTTATCGATTTTCAACGATTTCAAAGAACTTGATGACAAGAAAAGAAGGAAATTTCTCCAAAAAGATTTAGGACTTGAGAAAATAATCATTTGCCAATTCAAGTCACGAAGATCACAAAAGATAGGGAAATTTTGAAATGCAACTCAAGTAGGGCTAAATTGTCCATCGTTTCCAGGGAGAAGAAACAGCCCAACTTTCCACATAGGAATTTAAACGACTATTTGCCATATTCCAGGTACGAAGAAAAGTTTTCCTAGAAAGTTTGATGTGGTTGAATGTGGCAATACTGCATAAAATGATAATAAGTTGTGAACTAGAGATTTCATATTAGGTCCAAACTTTACATGAAACAAGATATGCAGGGACGTACATAAGGCGAGGGGGAGTTGGAGGGCTTCACTCCACATCTTAATTTTTTCAAAATTTCTAGGCATTTCTTATGAAATCATCCAATCAAATTCTTTTTATCATTGCCCCCCCCCCAAAAAAAAATCCCACAAACACGCCAGAACGTATACTCATCAAAATGATATAGTTTATTTTCCACCCCATATAACTACTACATACTAGTCGCCGTTTGATCTAATTAATTAAAAAAAACTTTTCCCACAAAATACGTTTTTCAAAGAAAAGTGAAGAACTCCATTAAACTAAAAATGAGCAAAAATGAAACAAATAATCTACCAAACGTGAAACTACCACAAATCAGCATCGATAAATAAATGAAACCCAAAACGAAGAGAAATTACAATAAATAACCAACTCAAAACGAGCAGAAATTAACAAGAGTAGGGCTCAAAACCCCTATGCCTTCCCACGGCCAGAACATAATTGGCACTTTACTGAAAAAAATTAAAAAATTTATTTTATAACTTTAATAAATATAATAATATTCACATTTTGATTAATAAATATCAGTAATGTATATTAAACTGACAATGCACATTCCATTTGTATTTTTTTTCAGCAAAGTGTAAATTATATTATGGCCATTAGAAGGCATAGGGGTTTGAGCCCTACTCATGTTAATTACCTCTTGGCATAAGTTTCGCTCGATTATTTTTATTTAATTTCTGTTCGTTTTGGGTTTCATTTATTTATCGATGCTGATTTTTGGTAGTTTCACAAATCATTGGGTAACATTGGGATGTTAACATCAAATAAGGATGTTAACATTGGGTAAAGTTCATAACTTTCAGCCCTCCTCCCGGGAACAACGGGGGATTAAGTCATCCTAAAAGACATACTTATAATATTTTCAAACATGCTGAATAAAATGGTTATCTCAAAATTCTGATCAGGTGACTTTGGGAAAACAATGAGCGTGGGAGGGGGCCTAGTTGCCCTCCATTTTTTTTTGTCACTTAAAAAGGGCACTAGAACTTTTAATTTCCATTCCAATGAGCCCTCCCACAATATTCTAGGACCACTGGGTCGATACGATCACCCCTGAAAAAAAAAAAAATAAACACGCACCCATGATCTTTCTTCTGGCAAAAAAAAAATGCAAAATTCCACATTTTTGCAGATAGGAGCTTGAAACCTCTACAGTAGGGTTCTCTTATACGCTGAATCTTATGGTGTTATTTTCATTAAGATTCTATGACTTTTATGGGATCTTTCCCCCTTTTTTTGAAAATCAGCCAAATTGTCTCAGGCGCGTTAATTTTGATGGCTAGGATTAAACTTGATAAAACTTATACATTTGAAATCAGCATTAAAATCCAATTCTTTTGATGTATCTATTTGTATCAAAATACCGTTTTCTAGAGTTTCGGTTACCATTGAGCCGGGTCCCAATAACCAATACTATATGTTAACATTGGGTAAAGTTCATAACTTTCAGCCCTCCTCCCGGGAACTTCGGGGGATTAAGTCATCCTAAAAGACATACTTATAATATTTTTGACCATGCTGAACAAAATGGCTATCTCAAAATTTTGATCGGATGACATTGGGAAAAAAATGAGAGTGGGAGGGGACCTAGTTGCCCTCCACTTTTTTGTGTCACTTAAAAGTGTCACTATAAATTTTGATTTCAATCCGAATGATCCTTCTCACTATATTTTTTGATCCCTAGGTCAATACGATCATCCCTGGGGAAAAAAAACAACAAAAAACAAATAAACACGCATCCGTGATCTTTCTTCTGGCAAAAAATGGAAAATTCCACATTTTTGTTGATAGGAGCTTGAAACCTCTACGGTAGGGTTCTCTGATACGCTGAATATGATGGTGTGATTTTCATTAAGGTTCGCGTAACTTTTGATAGGTAAAATTAAACTTGATGAAACTTATATATTTGAAATCAGAATTAAAATCTGATTCTTTTGATATATCTATTGGTATCGAAATTCCGTTTTTTAGAGTTTCGGTTATCATTGAGCCGGGTCGCTCCTTACTTACAGTTCGTTACCACGAACTGTTTGAAAATGTCCAGCCTTCCAATCATTTCCGACAATTGGAAAGGGCAGTAGCCCCTTCAATTTCCAATCGAATGAGCCCTTTTTGAGTTTCTACGTCAACGTTTTCTATTAACCCCTTATATGCTCCCAGGGCATAAATTACAACTAATGCCCTAAGGGCTGTTAGGGGGTTGACATCCTAAGAGACCCAATTTCCAGAACTTTCAACTACGTTGAACAAAATGGTTATCTCAAAATTTTTATTGGAAGTGTTTGAGGAAAAGCTGGGCGAGAGAGGGGCTTTAGTTGCTCTTCAATCACATTCAACTATTAAAATAGGCACTAGTCCTTTCAGTTTCCAATTGAATGAGCCCTTTTGAAGTTTCTACGACAACACTTTCCATAAAAACCTTATATGTTCCAAGGCTAAAACTTACAACCCTTGCCCTGAGGGCAGGGGGGTGAGGTTGTCATCCTCAAAGACCTAATTTCCAGAACTTTCAACTACGTTGAACAAAAAGACTGTCTCATGATTTTTAATGTGTTTGGGGAAATGGCGGGCGTGGAAGGGGTGTTAGTTGCCTTCCAATCCCTTTCGACTATTAAAAAGGGCACTAGCCATTCCAATTTCCAATCGAATGAGCCCTTTTTGAAGTTTCTATGACTTCTCCTTCGATACGAAGTTCTTTAGTATGGAAAAAAAATCGTTACGAAGTCCCCAAAAAATGTTTGGAGGAATGTTGGGCGTGAGAGGTGGGTTATATGCCTTCCAATTACTTTCAACTATAAAAAAAGGCACTAGCCCTTTGAATTTCCAATCGAATGAGCCCTTTTTCAAGCTTTTGCGACAACACTTTCTATAAAAACATTATGTGCCCCCAGGGCATAACTTACAATCACTTTCGACAATTAAAAAAGGAACTAGCCATTCCAATTTTCAATCGAATGAGCCCTTTTCGAAGTTTCTACGACAACTGCTTCGATACGAAGTGCCCTGGTATGAAAAAAACAATACATTATGCCAACATCGTTCTTTACTTCGGCAGCGCGATTGCGCTGCCTATGAAACAGTAACAAACTGGTATTTTATTCACAAAATAAGTGGGGTTTATTTCTCTATTCTTGAAATTATATTTCATAATAACCATTATATCCACAAACAAAACTTCCTTGTCTTAAATTTCTTTGATTCAGGGGGTAAACTAAAATTAGGGCATTCTAGTGCGAACTTTTTATATTTATCATTACGGCGATTAGGAGTTTAGTTACCCTAAAGTTGGTAATTCTTCAATTCTACAAAAATGCACATTACATCACTTCTACAATCTTATGGCAAAAAAAGGAGGTAAGAGATACGGCATTAGACCCTTAAAGTCTAAACCAGTGGTGCTGATCTCCGTTTCAATGCCCTCCAGCCAGGAAGTGCAATGAGGTGTTTGGGGCCAGCCATCTTGTGCTTTCGCACACCCTTCCTGCTTACCTTTCCCAGATTTCTCCAGGTACCCACTTAGAGCTGGGTCAATTCTGTCTGAACTTACAGAGTCACGCCACTGACCCCCGTCTCAAACCAAATAAATGGCCACACCCGGAATCGAACCCTCGACCTTCGGACAAAGGATACCAAATCCAGCACGTCAACCACTCGGCTAGGACTACTTACGGTGTTCGACGCCATACAGTGTTATGACGTCCTTATTGACGAAGCTGGAATTCATAGCAGTCAATTTTATAATTCCAACGACACCATACCTATGAGCACTAAATTATCAATTTATAAATTCGTGTTAGTTCATTTCACGATGGAAACCTCTATACAGATCCGAACTGACAAATTCAGAAATTCTTATTAGCAGATTTCTATATTCACAGAATATTATCCATATATTTTTCAAAGAATCTGCTTACAGAAATATTCCAATATCCTCTAGAATGGTCTAAGTAAACAAGTTTAAAACTGAACACTTATTAACGAAGAAAGTGAAATATCTTGTTTTTCTAAAGTAAGATTTACTATTTTTTGTGAAGTAGGCTGTGTTCCCTGGAAAAGAAAGGAGAGCAAGATAATATTGGTCCATACATCCTAATAAGCATTGGTCCATATTTCCTAATAAGTCACTTTCTAAAACTGTTTCCGTAGTGGTTATATTGCTTTATTTTTCTTGCGGTTCGTACTCTTACTAAAGCGCCATCTAAATTTTAATCAAAAATGTATTTTATGCTAAATGCAGGGTTACCAACCTGACATATTTTATGTCCAAAGGACATATATCTATGTACCAGGACATAATGACATAATAGGGCAAAAAAGGATACATTTTAGAAGTTTGGAACATAAAGTCCACACATTTTCCAAATTTATAATATAAAACAAAATACTTTCTTAAAAAAAAATGTCACTCATCACCAAGGCATTAATCTATTTGTTTTTTACGTTTTATGTTGTATATTTCGGGATTGCTTACTCTTTCCTGAAGCAAACTTTCTGCAAACACCTTAACGCCTTGAAAATTCTTCATCTATAAATGATTTTATGCACCCTGATTTTACTCGCCACAGTCAAAATAACAGAGAAACTGGCATCTTTTCCGTATACACCCACTTCCAGCTTCTGAGATTCAGGCAAATACCTCAACCTACATGCATTATCACTTATCAGCTGGAAATGAGAAGAAACAAAATGGAAAGTTAGTTCTGGATGATCTGGAATAAAAAAAAAGCCAAGTATACATACATATATATATATATATATATATATATATATATATATATATATATATTTTGATATTAACGGATGTATCAAAAGAATTAACTTATTGTACTGGTTCCAAATACATAAGTGTCATTGAGTTTAGTTATGCCCATCAAAGGCTACGAGCCAGAGAAGATTTGTCGGGATTTTCGAATAAAGAATGAAACACCGCCTATAAGCTATAGAATCTTAATGGAAATCCCACAATTAGATTCAGCGTATCAAAAAAACTCACAGTAGAGGTTTCAAGCTCCTATCTGAAAAAAAGTGGATTTTTTTTTTGTTTTTTACCAAAAGAAAGATCATGGATTCGTGTTTATTTTTTTTTATTTTTTTTTTTTTACAGGGATGATCGTATCGACCCAGTGGTTTTTGTATCGACCCAGTGGATGACAACTATGCCTCCTCCCACGCCCTTTTTTTCTCAAAATCGTCCGATAAAGTTTTGAGATAGCCATTCTGCTCAGCGTAGTTTAAAGACCGAATAAATATGCCTTTAGATATAACCGACCCCCTACGGCCCCTGGGGCAAGGTTTAAGTTAAAAATTTGCCCATTGTTTACGTATACCATTTGCTATTGTGAAGTATAAATACATTTTTCAGGTAGGGGGGGGGGGAGAATTTTCTGCTTGGGAAATTTTCCATTGAGAATATTTGCCATGGGCAGGGAAGTTTCCGGGGGGGGGGGGGTGATTTTTTCAGTGGGAAAGTTTACACCGGAGGAATTTGCCGAAATTCCTAAACGAAATTCTTCTTACATATTGCTTTCTCTTTGCCGACTCAATTTTACGCCTGGAGATGTTAAAGGTGTCTTCGGTAAATTTTCACTAGGATTGAATTGTCTAGAGGATATGGTCGTGGGGATGAGGGATTTTCCCGTGTAGGTGGAGCCAGATTTCAAGGTATTATTTAAAAAACTATCAGAAATTACAACCAATCCAGAAACTAGGAGGGGGTTTCTCCCTCTTCAACACCTCGTTGTTTACGCTAAAGTTTGAATTTTGTCCCAATTTTTGAAGAATGACTCCAGAAACACAAAGTTAGTATATAGTTCCTACTTTTATAATATGGAAAAAGTTAGGGAGCAATGTTTAGCATAGGGAAGGCGTCGTAAAATCCAACCGTCAGGACATCCAACGTCATAACATCCACAAAATCCGTCATAACATCGACAAAAAAATTCGTCAGAACCGCCAACCGTCACAACATCCAAAATTTTAAAACTTCAGTTTTTTGGGTTTAGGGGGAAAAGCTACATAGGTTAGGTTAGGTTACGTATTTAATATATGCTATGCTTTACCCCCGACCCCCTGATGCGCAAATATATAGCCAAAATTTGTTTCTAAACTATTATATATTTGTTACTATTATATAAACTTATAAATTTTTTTGGATGTTGTGACGGTTGGTGGTTCTGAGGGTTGGATGTTATGATGTTTGTTACTTGTGATGGCTGTTTGAAATGGTAGCACCCCTTAGCGTACATGGTATAACTTGTTAGCCAAAACAGAAGCAGAATTGACCACAAAGACGAAACATTGAAAGCATTGCCACTTTTGGATCCCGAAAGCAGGGACGTACGCAGGGAGGGGGCCTCCGGGCCCGCCCCCCCCCCCAAATCTCACGATTTTTTTCATTTTCCCATAATTTTCTGATTTTTCTCACAGAATAATGGGTTTGAAGGATTTGCCCCCCGAAACAAATTGGGCCCCCCCTCCTCCCCGAAACAAATTCTTGCGTACCTGCCTGCCTGAAAGTGTCCTTGGTGCAGAGCACGATAGAATTTTATCTGCCCAGGCGGTTTCCGCACTTGCTCGGGAAACCGAATTTCAACAAGATTAGGCCAGAAGCAATCTTGATGAACTTTGGAACTCAATTTTTGACGAAAAAAACATAGTATTTGCGTAACCACTGCAGAAGTGAATCCTTCTGTTTTCTGGTCTGCCTTAAGAAAAAGTAAAGATGCCAAGGGGAAGAAACTTGCAAAGATTTTTGTTATTTTATGTGGCCTGCCCACTGTTTGGCACCAGCTGAAAGGCAATTTACGCTACTTGGTGTTATCAAGACCAAATTACGAAATGGTCTTCTAATGCAAACGACTAGTTGTTTGATGCTTGTGAAGCAACTAATTTGGCGCTCTGGAACGTCGCTGGAATCCTTGATTATACATTTTGAAATGAACAAGAAACGCTCCGATTGGCAAAAAGCTAGCAAATGAAGAGAGAATGCTGACTGTCATGCTGACCATACCTTTCAAGAGGAATTCTCGTTAGAAGATTCGCCTTAACCCCCAAAAGTTATTTTTTAGTGTTTGCACGTTTTTATGAGTTTTATGCCTCGTATTAAATGATTCTTTTTCGTTTTCATTATATCTTATGTTAATTGGCCGCTTTGAAAGAGCTTTACAAAGCGTCTTTTGGTCAATACCCCAAGTGATAAGAAAAACAACCTCTAGATTTTGATATTTCAAGATTTCAAGCTGGGAATATTTTAGACAAAATATGGACACATTTTAGACGAAATATGGATATATTTTGGCTACAAATGACATATTTTTGGATGCTCAGGGGACATATTCGTGAGCCAAAAAGTTGGTAACCCTGGCTACACGTTATTGCCCTTCAGTGTTTTCTCTTCTTGCTGTCTATTTTCATTAAGAGCCTACTCTAATTCATTAAAAAAAGGGTTTGATCGTCTTTTGCCCACAGAGTAGAGTAAATTGAAATAAGGATATTTAAGTTATAGACCCTGTGATGATAGAAAGATGGCAATGATGCAGGGCTACCTAGTATCAAATGACACTGTCATAAAAGCAAAAATACGAGAAGGATGTGGAAATGCACAATCGTACAACCTTCCAATAAATTTCCCTTTGAAAAATCTGAAGGATTTGAAGGATTTAATGGGTAAATACCTAAAAAAGATACTCAATGGGCAAAAATACATTCCCTTTGGCAAGCTGAGCTCAAATGGTGAAATTACGGCAACGTCACTATTACCAGGCTTAAGTTAGCACAGTCATAAAGCAGAAGCGAGCTGAGGGCACCATTTTTTGACCAAAAATGTATCAAATGTACAATTACAGAAAAAAACATTACTCTAGAGAATACACTGATTCGAAGAGTTCAATATGAAGTTACAGAAAAAGGTGTCCAAACAGCGGAAATGCAACTGTTGTATTAATACATAGCGCTGACAAACGGTAATTTCGTAAATTCCACACCTCCACACCCGGGGACCTTTATCAACGGAAACAAAGGAGAAAAATTTTTTTTTTTAGTTAAATCATCTAAAGAAAAAGACCAAAAAAACGAAACTACAAGAGAGAAAAATAAAAATACAAACAAATAAATAAAACTCATATCAACTAAACTTTTCCCCCCTTTTTTTTCGTTGATAAGTGCTCCCGGATCTGGAGTTTAAAATTCAGATTTTTTATTCGGATTTACTAATATCTTATCGGAAAGAATATTAGAACAGTTTATCGCTCTTCTATAAAATTTTGACTTGTGTATTTGTTCCCTGATTTTTGTTTTCAGCATGGTTATTCAACAGTGTATCCCTATTGGATTTACCAATTCTTTAAGGGACTTTTTTTTTAATTAGCAAGCTTTCATTTCTAGATTTGTGACATTTGGAAATAGCTCTGTCTTCGGTTCGTAAATTATGCTACATACGAAAACCAGCGGGGCCTGATAATTCGAGTCGCCTAAATAAATAAAAAGAGAGAACGATGAAGGGATACCGATCAAGGGAGGTAAGGGGGAATTTCCCATAGATTTGTACACCCACCCTAATATTTTGCAAAATACCTTGTTTTATATTGCCATTGAAAAAATCAACAAAGTTGCCCCCACCCCCGTATTTAAAAAATACATATTAACATCTCTATATTTTATGAATTGGTACCACTGTAAGGATTCTAAGCAGATACTATATATCACAAATGCAAGAGGTTTTACAAGCAGCTTGCAAAAAGGATATGTCACAAAATGTTAGCGAGGCGGAAATTGAAGAGGAGAAACTAAAAATGTTAAACTTGTGCAAAAAAGGGTATGTATGCAGAGAGAGTTTTTGTCACACCTCAAAAATGCTTACGATATTTCCATATCGACATTTTTCCTACAGAACAAATCAAAATAGAATTAAAATGATAGTGTAAGGCTTACCTTCTGCGACACAATTTAATATTGCCTGATCACCAATTGATACGTACACTACATCATCTGGAGTGGCAACAAAATGCGGAGGAGCTAGAAAAAGATACTTTAGGTAGAAAAAATAGAGAACACCCAGGGGTGCAGGTTAGAGCCACTGCCTCAAACCAACACAAAACGATATACCATAGTACCATTGGATACCAAATAGTACCATTGGACCGAGCTTCGCTCGGTGTAAAGAAAGACAGTTGTTGTATTAGATTAACGATATATATCAGAAAGAATTGATCGTTGATCTCACACTTATAACATCGCCTGGTAGATAAAAAAAAAACAACGATGGTACAATCCCATTACATGGGCCTTTCTAAAGAAGTCCAACAAGAGATGCTACAGTCAAACGGCAGAGACGCTTTGAAAACCCGTTTTTACAAGATGATTCATGACACCGCTGAGAGAAATACTTTGTCTAGCGTCGTCACGTCGTCAAACAAGTCACTAAAATCAGTCTTTCAGCATAAGGTCACTTCCCTTTGGGATCTAAGATTTGTACATCAGCTTGCTAATTCCTGCATATCATAAATTAAAAGGTGGTAAAAGATGTGATACATTTTGCACGTTTTGGTACAATAGGAAAGAAGCTAAACCGTAGGAATGGCTTTATAGTACGTTTATTTGTATAGTATTAAATAAAAAAACAAGTTTTTTTAATAGAAAGTAAGGAGCGACATTAAAACTTAAAACGAACAGAAATTATTCCGTATATGAAAGGGGCTGTCCTCTCCTCAGCACCCTGCGCTTTACGCTAAAGTTTTTATTGTTTCAAAAAGTAGAGTTGTGAAAAAGAATCAAACTTTAGCGTAAAGAGCGAGGCATTGAGGAGGGGACAGTCCCTTTCATATATGGAATAATTTCTGTTCGTTTTAAGTTCTAATGTCGCTCCTTATTTTTTTGTTAAAAAAACTTGTTTTTTTAATTTAATTTCTGAACGTTTTGGAATTAATTTTATTATACGTAGAAATTATTACGTGTGTAAAGGAGATTGCCCCTTTCTCAATACCTCGCTCTTTACACTAAAGTGTTTTAGTACTTTTAAAAAAATTTCCTTTTGTTTTAATTAAAGGATCCTTGTGTATCAGGATTCGTTCTTAAAGAATTGGGACAAAATTCGAACTTTAGCACACGCAGCGAGGTGTTGAGGATGGGGCACTCCCCTTCATACAGTTAATAATATCTGTTCGTTTTAAGTTTTACTGTTGCTCCTTACTTTCAGTAAGAAGCATTTGTTTTCTTTTAAATTTAACTTCTAAAGGTCTTTAAGTAATGCTAGAAAATCTGGCCCCACCTCCATGGAGAAATTCCCCTCCCCGCGAAAATATCCTCAAGACAACTGAATCCCAGTGAAAATTTAGCCCGAACAATTACAATTAACAACTCCATGTGTAAAATTGAGACGGAAAAGAGAAAGCAAGACATTTAATAGAATTTTGTACAGGAATTCTGGTAAATTCCCCAGTGTATAATTTCCCATGACAAGTTCACCCCCTGGAAATTCCCTCCCCAAAGAAAAAAAACGGCAAAAAATTCACCCCCCCCCCCAACCGGAACATGTATACATACTTTACAATAACAAATACTATGTGTAAATAACGGGCAAATTTTATGACGTAAAGACCTTTCCCTTGGGGCTGTGGGGGGTCATGTTATATACAAAGGCATAGTTGTTGGACCTTTCAAGTATGATGAGAAAAATGGCTATTTCAAAATTTTGATCATACGACTTTGGGGAAAAGGGGACGGGGGAGGGGGCCAGGTTGCCCTCCAATCAATTGGGTAACTTAAAAAGGACACTAGAACTTTTAATTTCCGTTTGAATGAGCCTTCTCACGATATTCTAGGACCACTGGGTCGGTACGATCACCCCTGGAAAAAAAAAAAAATAAATAAACACGCACCCGTGATTTTTCTTCTGGCGAAAAAATACAAAATTCCACATTTTTGCAGAAAGGAGCTTGAAACCTTTATAGTAGGGTTCTCTGATATACTGAATCTGATGTTGTGATTTCCGTCAAGATTCTACGATTTTTAGGGGGTGTTTGCCCTTTTTTTCGAAAATAAGGCAAATTTTCTCAGGCTCGTAATTTTGGTGGATAGAACTAAACTTAATGAAACTTATATATTTAAAATCAGCATAGAAATATAATTTTTTTATGTATCTATTGGTATCAAAATTCCATTTTTTAAAGTTTCAGTTACTATTGAGCCGGGTCGCTCCTTACTTACAGTTCGAACTGTTTGATATAGGGTACAAAGTCATTTTTTAGTCCCGAAGGATTGAGAAATTTGTGCCTATTGACGGAAGCTGTTTAATAATACACTTTGTCTTACGGGGCATTTTATAGCTCAATTAAATCTTGAATTATGAGGACTTTCGACATTTGGTTCTTAAAGAAAGGAGGGGAGATGGCCATGAAAGAAGTACATCCAAGAAGTTTTTATCTCAGAATATAAGAATTAGCTTAGGACCGTATACGGAAATTTACGAGAAAGAAAAGTGCAAATTTATATCATTTCTCGTTGTCTCGTTTCAATACTAGCAATGCTATACCGCGCAATATACCGACAACAAACTAAATACTAATTTTCAGTGCAACATGTATTAGGGTGCACACAGAGGCATGCCGGCAACAACTTTTTTACAAAGGCGGGGGTCTAGAAAATTTAAAAGGATGCTGAAAGTGGACTTTATGACCCAGTTCCTGAATACAGGTCTCTATAGGTGTCACTCTCACGACAAAAAAAAAAAAAACTCGCCTTGAAATATGCGAGATCACTTGCTCGGGAGATTTTTTTTTTATCAAGAACGACATTTCTTTTATATATAGATATATATATATATATATTTTTTATTGGGGGGGGGGGGAGGGGGGTACGGGGGACACTTTAGATCGACGTGACTTACTTGACTTGGGTCTCCTGCCGGGTGCTGCTTGGCGTAGAGAGTGACGTCTGCCTCGTCCATCCCCTTCGGTCCAGTGCGAGCGTTTTTGCTTCGCTCGATTTGATGTTTGCCATTGCCAGAAACTTGGACAGGCTGTCAGACTATCG
The DNA here is from genome assembly GCF_049724085.1 of Artemia sp. Qi Xiang Cuo. Classification (NCBI taxonomy): domain Eukaryota; kingdom Metazoa; phylum Arthropoda; class Branchiopoda; order Anostraca; family Artemiidae; genus Artemia; species Artemia sp. Qi Xiang Cuo. The sequence goes on from NC_142800.1 coordinate 63,398,611, forward strand.
TTTCTTCGGTCAGCTTCAAGTCGCTTCCAACCACCTTCGGTAGGGTGAAAGTCAAAGATCATCTTTGTGGGTAAGTGCATGGGCATTCGAAGTAGGTGTTCTAACCATCGTAAGGAACGCTTAGCTGCTTGGATAGAAAACCGAGACTGCTCGGTGAGCTGCAGCAGCTTCTAATTACTCATGAAATCAAATCACCTTAGACCTTCGATCCTTCTCAGGCTCTTCGTCTGGAATACATAGATGGCCCTTAGTGTTGCATTTGATGTATGCCATGTTTCAGCTCCGTAAAGCATTACAGAACCAACGAGGGCGTTGAAAATCCGCAATTTAGTTAAACAGCTGATGTTCGATTTTCACCGAAGGTGACGGTTCAGCCTGCCCATAACAAAAGACGCTTTGTCTATCCTTCCCTGCAGCTCGGGGAGAAGCGATCCATCTGAGGACACTGTAGAGCCCATGTAGGTGAACCTTTGGACAATTTCAATGCTGGTTATTCTGTGTAGGCTAACTGGAGAATTGTCAACAGGAGAAGACGGGTCTATATCCATAATTTTTGTTTTATCCCAGTTTATCTGCAGTCCCACATTTGTGGCCTCTTCTCGTAATATCCGAAGCGCTTCCAGCAACTGATCTAATGGCAAGGTCATCAGCAAAATCAGTATCTGAGGTGACTTGATCTCCAAACTTGAGCCCAAAACTGAGACATGAAGTTGCCTTTGTCATAACATGGTCAATGATGGCGTTGAAGAGCTTTAGGGCCACTAGACATCCTTGACGCACTCATCCTTTCATCCTTGAAAGAACGGGCTGCACTGGTCTTCGGGTTGAACACAGCTATCTGTACCATGGTGTAGAGCTTTGAAGAGTCTGGAGTATTTCTCAGGGAGGCCAGTCGATTCTAGAATCCGCCAAAGAGCTTCTCGGTTCACTGAGTCAAACGCAGCACGGAAGTTGACGAAGGCAAAAAAACTTTACGTCGGAACTCCTTAGCTTTTTCTATTACCTGTCACAAACGTAAAAATCTATTCCATGGTTGAACGCTCCGACATAAAATTAGCTTGCTCTGGTCTCCGGCCATAATTTAAATAATAACTTGAAACAATCAAAACTTTCATAAGAAAAACGTGAGCAAAGCTTATATACATTAAATACGTTAATCAATCATTTTTGAGAATAAAGAACAAAAAGAGAACTATCCTTTAGAAATTTATACCTTCTTATCGACCATTTTGGTATTTTTACCTCAATTCTTTGAGCTGACAACAGTGGATTGTTTGTATATACGTTAAAAGAATTTAGATTGTCGTGTGCATGCATAACTGAGTAAAATCCTTAAACTTCGTTACAGTCTCTTGTTTGTTAACGTACTGTCTGTATTGCTTGCATACATCAACAAACACGGCGTTTCAACTTTTCTTTAAGGCTAGCTGTAAGCAAGCAGCAGGGCCATTCAAAGACGGGGTGCCTGGGGCAATCTACCCCAGGCACCGTGGCTAGGGGTGGGTCTTGGCTGGGGCTTCCGTGGCTTTTTATGATTATGCTTGAGCACAGAAGGGGGGTGGTCCTAATTAATACTTCCCGGGTACCACCAACCATAGGAACGACCGTGGCAAGTAGTTTTCCGAGGTGGAGGTAAGGCTGAACAACAATTTCTTAGCACATTTTCAGGAATTTTCCCCTCATTACTCTGTTCATGTCTATCCGACAGTAGATAGGCAGTGGTGTCAATTCACATAATTTCTTAACATTTTTTTTTTTGGGGGGGGGCTAAATGCATCTTTCAAACATAGATAGGGGAAAAGGTAAATTAGTGATTTTTTCAATGTTAACACCCAAAAAAAACATTTTTCGATGACTATGCAAAAAAAAGAAGGTTTTTCCAAAATATAGGGGGGGGGGAATATAGAGGCCTCATGTCTCCCCTCCAATTGGTGCCACTGTAGGTAGGACTGGGCTTCCACTGCAAATGATTTTACTGGTGCCCAGGACTACGGAAAAGAAAAATTAATCTTCAGTTGCAACGCGAGGCTCTGCCATTAAACCGTCGTTTGTCAGATTTTACTGTGATTTCGCCGATTTTTCAAAGTTATACTAAAATTTTCACTGAACTAACTGTAAATTTACATGTTTTGCCAGAATGTCGATCCTGGTAGGTATAAATTATCAGCCAATAGGTAACGCCCCCCTTGACCACCCTGTTTGAATGAACACAGCGACATCTAAAAGTTATCAGTAGTGGAAACGATTACGTACGGCAAAAACTCTTTATGTTGAATCTAAAATGCAGTTTCAAATTCGAGGGAGAAGACATACACAATTAACAAAAAAATACATTAAAATGAATTGAAATATAAAAACCCACCCACGTTGCAGCAACTACTTAATCTTTTATATTTCAGGGGAGATCGTAAGCTTGTCTCTATACTTAACAGAACCTATTTAGTATTCTATATGCTTTCTAGGTTGATTTCAGAAGTATTCGATAAGAGCCGGGAGCAATGTCTAGGTCTGAGACGAATTTTGGAATTAATAGCATCATAGAAAAGCAAATTTTGTTTCAGAGAATATCGGCAGAGAGTCTACTTTTAATTAGTTTTCTTCCTAACGTGTAGGCGATTTTTAATTAAAGGATATTTACTGAAAATTTGTACTGTTAACTGACCAGTAAAGTGACATTTCGTTGGATGACTGACTGTATAAAATAAAGCTTTAAAAATAAAAGGTAAAGTCTGAAATCTGCATAATACATAAATAAGATAATTATTAATAGACCCCGGAAAGCTTGAGTTTTGGCGAGTTTATTCAAACTTTTTTTCTATGCCAACAGAAAAGGTTTCTTAAAGATCCATTCACAATTAGATTTCACTACCGAGATTTAGCTAACGCATATTTGAGCCTATCAAATTTTTCACAGAACTTTTTGATTGGATGAAAAATTCCATTATGAATTCTGATTGGCTCAAATTTGCAATTGCTAACTCGCGGTATTAGTAAAATCAAATTGTGAATGGGCCTTAAGGTGTTTGAAGCATGCAAAACAAATAGCATAGGTCTACCTCTATGCTACCATTGATTGACACTATTCCTGTTAGATACCGGTAAATGTTTACCTCCCCAAGTATTGTAATACCATTTCTATATTACACAGTATCTATGTATGTCGTAGATCTATAGCATGATATAATCATGGTTAAAGAAACAAGGAGGGACTTTGCGTCTTCGCCCCTTTTACTCCAAAACTTTCAAAGGCAACATAATTTGTTTATTCAACACATATATAATATTTGTTCAGTTTATTCATTTAACTTGCTTATTTAGTCAATTTAACTTTTTTAGCCTATGACAGAATACAGGTAACTGGGATAAATCTGGACTCTAATTCCTTAACAGGCTTTTAATGGAATTCAAAAATAGGACAGCAATCAGCAAGTTGTAGTGATGTTAATTGGTATTGGCCCTTTCCTTGTTTTTCTCGTTAAATGGTAGTGGCCCTTTCCCCCTGAAAAAGCATAATGTCATAATTTGTCAGTTTCTCACTTCTTTTTTTATTTCAGCAAACAAGATGCGTCCAAAAAGAGATTTCCCGTGGCATTCCAGCTACCACCAGATCACTTTCAGTGGGCAATATCGGTGGAAGGGATGTTGCCTAAGCATCACAACACGCGGTAGTCACTTCTGAGCAGAGAAAGAGGGGGGTGGATCGGTCGTTGCGCAAAGGTCGTGTTTTTCTTTTTATTTTGGTCTTGGGATAAAAAGCAAAAAATGGAGCGGAGGAGCATCAAATAAGCATCAAATTCTGTGTTCTAAGAGAACTAAGAGTCAAAACTACTTCGACACTTTTATGTTGATTGAGCAGGTAATACAGAGACAATGCCATATAGAACTCCCAGGTTTTAATTGGCATAAGAACTTCTAAGACAAGAATGATACAGTCAAAGACAAAGAGAGATTTGGGAGTGCTTTGGTGGGTAGGAGTAAACTTTGGAGACTCTGGAGTAAAAAGCATCAAAAGTTAAAGAACTCTTGGAGTCTAACTGTTGATTTTGTCTGTACTTAATGTGGAGAAACTTAACATGTGTTTGTCATCGGTACGCAACATTGTAACCAAGTATCTAAACATGAGAAAAGTTTAAAATTAGTGCCAAAAGCGGCGCATAATTACCAAAAAAACAACGATGAGTTAACCCGTGTCGATGAGTTAATGGTTGAGGTTATGGAAGGTGAAGCAGACTTTTTAACGACGTAGAAGCAGACTTTTTGACAGACGACAAAGCATGGGTTTTCGAATACAACCTTGAGACCAAACACCAGAGTTCTAAGCGAGAAAGAAAAGGGTCTCCAAACCCCAAGAAGTCCAAGGTAAAGACCCTGTTAACTTTCTTTTTTTATCATTATGGGGGTGGTACACTTCGAATTCGTGCCTCAAGGACAAACCGTCACCGGTGCTTTCCCCAAAGATGTCCCTGTATGAAAGCACCGAAAAGTGAAAAGAACACAGCGAGAGATTGACGGCCAGTAAAAGTTCCATCATGAAAACACTCCGAGCTACACTGCCTATCATGTGGCATCGTGACTGGCCGGAATAAAAGTTGTAGCTTTGTCACAGACTCCGCAAGCCCGGATTTAACCCCAGCAGAATTTTTCCTGTTCCCTAAAATGAAAACCTCCCTGAAAGGTCACCATTTTGATCACGTTGCCAGTATCCAGAAGGCTTTAACTCACTATTGAAAAGGTATTTCACAACCTGAATTCGTGAGACCATGTGAGTTATGGAAATCGCACTGGGAGTTTATGTAATATAGCAAAAAACGAAAATACAACAAAAGCCCCAGAACCCACATAGCAGTATTTGATCATAGGCGCGCTAGCGCTGCCTAAGTAAAGAACGATGTGGGCACAATGTGTTTTTTTTTCCTCCATACCCGGGCACTTCGTATCGAAGGAGTTGTCGTAGAAACTTCGAAAAGGGAACATTTTATTGGAAATTGGAGTGGCTAGTGCACTTTTTAATAGTCGAAAGTGATTGGAGGGCGAATAGCCCCCCCCCCCGCCGCTCATCATTGCTCCAAATACATCCAATCAAAATTTTGAGATAGCCATTTTGTACAGCGTAGTTGATTTCCAGATAGAAAATATATTTTTGAGGAGGACACTCCCCCACGACCCTCGGGGCAAGGGTTTTGAGTTATGCCCTGAGGGCATATAAGAACGATGTTGGCACAATGTCCTATTTTTTTTTCCTTTAGAGCAGTACACTTATAATGGAAGGGGTCGTCGTAGAAACTTCAAAAGAGGTTCATTCGATTGTAAATTAAGAGTTCTAGAGCCCTTTTTAATAGTCAAAAGTGATTGGAGGGCAACTAGCCTCCCCCCCCCCGCCCGTCAATCCCCCAAACACATCCAATCAAAATTTTGAGATAGCCATTTTGTTGAGCGTAGTTGATTTCCACATAGAAAATATGTTTTTGAGGAGGATACTCCCCCACAACCCTTAGGGTAAGGGTCTTAAGTTATGCCCTTGGGGCATATAAGGTTTTTATAGAAGGCATTGTCGTATAAACTTCAAAAAATACTCATTCGATTGGAAATTCAAAGAGCTAGTGCCCATTTTAATAGTCGACAGTGATTGGAGGGCAACTAGCCCCCCCCCCCACGCCCCTGAGTCCCCCAAACCCATCCCGTCAAAATTTTGAGATACCCATTTTGTTCAGCGGAATTGATTTCAATATAGAAAATATGTTTTTGACGAGGACACTCCCCCGCAACCCTCCGGGCACGGGTAGTAAACTAGATCCTGGGGCATATAAGGTTTTTAGAGAAGGTAATGTCATAAAAACTTAAAGAGCGGCTCCTTTGATTAGACATTCAAACGCACAGTGTCCTTTTTAATAGACAACCGTGACTGGAGAGCACCTAGGCCCCCCCAGGCCCAATATTCCCGCAAACACATCCAATCAAAATGTTCACATAGCCATTTTTTTCAGCATACTTGATTTCCAGATAGAAAATATGTTTTTGAAGAGGACACTCCCCACAGCCCTCTGGGCAAGGGTTTTAAATATGCCCTGGGGGCATATAAGGTTTTTAAAGAAGGCGTTGTCGTAGAAACTTCAAAAAAAAGCTCATTCGATTGGAAATTCAAAGGGCTAGTGCCCTTTTTAATATTCGAAAGTGATTGGAGGGCAACTAGCCCCCCCCCCCAACCGCCAATCATTCCCCCAAACACATCCAATAAAAATTTTGAGATAGCGATTTTGTTCAGTGTAGTTGATTTTCAGATAGAAAATATATTTTTCAGGAGGACACTCCCCCACAACCCTCAGGGCAAGGATTATAAGTTATGCCCTTGGGGCATATAAGGTTTCTATTGGAACCTTCGTCGTAGAAACTTGAAAAAGGGCTCATTCAATTTGAAATTCAAAGAGCTAGCACCCTTTTTAATAGTCGAAAGTGATTTGAGGGCAACTAACCCCCTCTCACGCCCACCTTTTCCCCAAACACATCCAATCAAAATTTTTAGATAGCCATTTTATTCAACGTAGTTGAAAGTTTTGGAAATTAGATCTTTAAGGATGAAAACCCCTCCCTCCACAGCCCTCAGGGCTAGGGTTGTAAGTTATGCCCTCGGGGCATATAAAGTTCTATTGAAAGCGTTGTCGTAGAAACTTCAAAAAGAACTCATTCATTTGGAAACTGAAAAGGTTACTGCCTTTTTCAATACTTGAGACTGATTGGATAGTGACTAACACTACTTTCACGCCCACCATTTTCCAAAATACATCCAATCCAAATTTTGAGATATGGGTTGTTTCCATTATTGTTGAGAGTCTTGGAAATTGTGTCTCGTAGGAAGAAAACCCCTACAGAACCCTCAGTGCAACAGGTGTTAGTTAGAATCTGGCTGCATATAGGTTCGTCTAGAAAACTGCTGTATAAATCATAGGCAGCGCGATCGCGCTGCCTAAGTCAAGAACGGGGACACTCGAGAACGAGACAAGAAACGGGGACTAAGTAAAGAGGAGGAACCTCCCCCAAAACCCCAAGGGCAAGGGTTTTATAGAAGGAGTTGTCGTAGAAACTTCAAAAAAGGCTCATTCGATTGGAAATTCAAAGGGCTAGTGCCCTTTTTAATAGCCGAAAGTGATTAGAGGAAACTAAACCGCCTCTCACGCCCACTTTTTCCCCAAACACATCTAATCAAAACTTTGATATAGCCATTTTATTCAACGTAGTTTTAAGTTCTGGAAATTAGGTATTTTAGGATGACAACCCCCCCCCCACAGCCCTCAGAGCAAGGGTTGTAAATTATGCCCAGGGGGCATATAAGGTTTTTATATAACACGTTGTCGTAGAAAGTTCAAAAAGGGCTCATTCGATTGGAAATTCAAATGGCTAGTGCCCTTTTTAACAGTCGAAAGTGATTGGAAAAAAACTAACACCCCTTCCACGCCCACCCATTCCCCAAAGACATCCAATAAATATTTTGAGATAGCCATTTTATTCAACGCAGTTCAAAGCTCAGGAAATTATACTTTTGAGCAGGGCACTTCCCCCACAGTCCTTAGGGCATGTACGGTAAGTCGTGCCCTGGGAGCATATAAGGTTTTTATTGAAATCTTTGTTGTAGAAACTCCAAAAAGGGCCCGTTTGGCATGAGGCTCAAAGGGCCAGTACCCTTTTTAACAATTACTAGCAATTTGAGGACAACTAACCCCCCTCTCACGCCCATCTTCTCTTCATACACATCCAATCAATATTTCAGATAGCCATTTTATTCAACGTAGTTGAAAGTTTTGGAAATTACGTCTTTAAGGATGAAAACCCCTCCCCCCCACCACAGCTCTCAGGGCAAGGGTTGTAAGTTATGCCCTGGGGGCATATAAGGTTTTTATTGAAAGCGTAGAAACTTCAAAAGGGCTCATTCAATTTGAAATTGAAATGGCTAGTGCCTTTTTTAATAGTTGAAAGTGATTGGAGAGCGACTAACGCCCCTCTCACGCCCACCATTTTCCCAAACATATCCAATCGAAATTTTGAGATATCCATTTTGCTCAACGTAGTCGAAAGTTCTTGAAATAAGGTATTTTAGGATGACAATCCCCTTAAATCCCTCAGTGCGAGGGTTGTAATTTATGTCCTAGGAGCATATAAGGTTAATATGGAAAGTTGTAATAGAAATTTCAAAAAGGGCTCATTTGATTGGATGCCAAAACAAGCAAAACAAAATTTGCACTTTGCGGGAAAAATACAAATGAATGTGCATTGTCAGTTTAATATACATATACTGAAATTTAGTAGTCAAAATGTTAATATTATTTGATTTATTAAAGTTATAAAAGTAAAAATATTTATATTTTTTTAGGATAGTGCAAATTATATTCTGGCCTTGGGAAGGCACAAGGGTTTTGCACCCAACGTATGCTAATGTCTGCTCGCGTTGAGTTTGACTCGGTTAATTATTGTGATTTCTGCTTGGTTTCGGCTTCATTTATCAATCAATGTTGATCAGTGGCAGTTTCACGCTTGGTAGATTATTTGATTTTATTTTTGCTCTTTTTTTGTTAAATGGGGTTCTTTACTTTTCTTTGAAAAACTTATTTTGTGGAAAAAGTTTTTTTTAATTAATCAACTTAAAAAAGCATACAGCATTCGGTTAGAGCAGAGCTGAGACTTATAAAATGGCATTTCACTGTCATCAGCTCGAGTTTAAAATCTTCTAATGACTCATCCAAACGTTAACTATGAATTTGGGATCCTTAATTTGCAAAAGGATACCTTTATGGGACTACTTGAAGGCTGAATGTTTTAAATATATATATATTTTAAAAAGAAGTGCCTTAATTCGAACTATAAAAAGACAGCATGTCATTGGGACAAATTTTGTCACCAAATTTTGTTTCATTGAAACAAATGAAATTCATACTTTTGAAAAAATTGCTAAAAACTACCAACTGGTTATTGAGCAAATGAACTCAAACTTGCAGTCATGCGTATCAAATCTATATTTACAATGTAAAATACACAAAGAGAAACCTTTTGGGCGTATAAGAGGCAGGAGCGGATCCAGGATTTCTTTTAAGGGGGGGGGGGCGCAAAATACGTTGATCCGATAAACTTGCGTTAGGAGCAAGTTTATTTAACCCAAACTTGCGTTAATTAAGTAAATTACACTAACTTAGACTACGTTTGGGGGGCACCCCCCCCCCTTGCCCCCCCGATCTGCCACGGATAAGAGGCACAAAATGAAGTTAGGGATGGATAGATGTCTCAAGTAGAAACGATTTTAAACATTTAACAAATTTTGGTGACTAAATTTTTTAAAACAATTAGAACTTCAAAATGGTGGGGTGCAGAGTTTCACCAGATATATAAATCGGTGACGAACGTTTGGCCTGGTATTTATAGAGGCATTATCTTGGTTTCTGTAGAAAATTAAATAAAAAAAACAAGTTTTTTTAACTGAAAGTAAGGAGCGACATTAAAACTTAAAACAAACAGAAATTATTCCGTATATGAAAGGGGCTGTCCCCTCCTCAACGCCTCGCTCTTTACACTAAAGTTTGAATCTTTAATACAAATCTATTTTTTAAAACAATAAAAAACTTTAGCGTAAAGAGCGAGGAGTTGAGGAGGGGATAGCCCCTGTCAGTTAAGGAATAATTTCTGTTCGTTTTATGTTTTAACGCCGTTCCTTACTTTCAGTTAAAAAAACTTGTTTTTTTAATTTAATTTCTGATCGTTTTTTAGTTAATGCAGCTTTTATTTTGGCTTACCGTCAGTGAATAAGCAAAACAAAATTTGCATATTAATTTTACTTTTCTTGTGCTAAATGGCTTTCCAATAAACCAAAACCAATACTATACAGAAATACCAATACAGAAATTATTCCGTATATGAAAGGGGCTGTCCCCTCCTCAACGCCTCGATCTTTACTATTAATTTTTTTATTGTTTAAAAAATAGAGTTGTGAGAAAGTCAAACTTTAACGTAAAGAGCGAGGCGTTGAGGAGGGGACAGCCCCTTTCATGTGCGGAATAATTTCTGTTCGTTTTAAGTTTTAACGTCGTTCCTTACTTTCAGTTAAAAAAAACTTGTTCTTTTTTATTTAATTTTTGAACGTTTTTGAATTAATACAGGTTTTGATTTTGGCTCACCGTACATGAATAATTAAAACAAAATTTGCATATTAATTTTACTTTTCTTGTGCTAAAGGGCTTTCCAATAAACCAAAACCAATACTATACAGAAATACCAATACAGAAATTATTCCGTATATGAAAGGGGCTGCCCCCTGCTCAACCCCTCGCTCTTTACGCTAATTTTTTTTATTGTTTAAAAAATAGAGTTGTGAGAAAGTCAAACTTTAACGTAATGAGCGAGGCGTTGAGTAGGGGACAGCCCCTTTCATACACGGATTACTTTCTGTTCGTTTTAAGTTTTAACGTCGTTCCTTACTTTCAGTTAAAAAAACTTGTTTTTTTTATTTAATTTTTGAACATTTTTGAATTAATACAGGTTTTGATTTTGACTCAACATACATGAATAATTACAACAAAATTTTCATATTAATTTTACTTTTATTAGGTTAAATGGCTTATATTTACGAACGTTTTTATTAGCAATAAATATACTTAACTTACGAATTAACTTACGTAACGAACTTCTATATTCATATATTCTTAATACGTATATTAGGGAATTCGCCCCCTAATCAATACCTTGCTCTTTAAGCTAAATTTCGAATTTTGTTCTTTAAAAATGACCCTTAATCACAAAGGCCGTTAATTAGAATAAATAGTTCTTATGAAAGTACTAAAACATCTTTGGCTTAAAGAGGGAGGTATTGACTAGGGGGTGAACCCAATCATTTACGTAATATTTTCTGTTCATTTTAAGTTGTGATGTTGCTCCTTACTTTCAGTTGAAAAACTTATTTTTTTTAATTTAATTTCTGTTTTTTTTTTAAAGAATGCTGGGAAATCTAGCGCCCCCTTCATAGCAATGTCTCTTCCCCCATGAAACTTCCTTCCTGAAAAAATCCTGCCATATAACACCAAACCCACTCCCATCCCCCACTACCAGAAAAAATTCCCCCCTGAAAACGTCTTTATACTTCCCAATAACCAATACCATATGTTAACATTGGGTAAAGTTCATAACTTTCAGCATAACTTCGGGGAATTAAGTCATCCTTAAATACATAGTTATCATATTTTCGACCATACTGAACAAAATGGTTATCTCAAAATTTTGATCGGATGACTCTGGGAAAAAAATGTGCGTTGGAGGGGGCCTAGTTGCGCTTCATTTTTTTTTTTTCACTTAAAAAGGGCACTAGAACTTTGAATTTTCGTTCCAATGAGCCCGCCCACGATATTCTAGGAGCACTGGGACGATACGATCACTCCTGGGGAAAAAAACAAAGAAAAAAAAAAAAAAAAAAACAAAAAAACAAATAAACACGCATCCGTGATCTTTCTTCTGGCAAAAAATGCAAAGTTCCACATTTTTGTAGATAGGTGCTTGAAACCTCTACAGTATAGTTCTCTTATACGCTGAATATGATTGTGTGATTTTCATTAAGGTTCTAGAACTTTTAGGGGGTCTTTCCCCCTTTTTTTGGTGCTTCTCAAGTTAAAACACTTGAGAAGACTTAAGAAGAACAAGTCGCTTAGACTAGGAATAAATAAAGGCGAAGAAGTGTTTTGTGTTTTATTATCATTTTTTTCTAGGAGTGATTGTATTTATCTATTTTTCAATTTGAAAAAGATTTAGTTTTTTACAGTTATGAAGTATAAAGGTGTCAAATATACTGGCTTTGGGTATTCAAAATTAAATTAAAAATATTGAATTAAAATATTTGATTTGATTTTCTTAATCTTAGTTTTAATGTTTTACTTTGAACAAACTGCTCTGATAATGCGTTACTTTTTATAAACACTTAGTCTAAAGGCATTAATTATTTTTGTGTTTGATAACCAAGTTCGAAACAGTCGATATTGTTAAAAAAAATATCCGTCCAACGCTTCGGCATTGCTCAACAGAATTTAATGCTGGGAAATTGTATCTTAGTTTTTGTAAGTAGACTATTGCTTTCTGTATTTTTTTTTGTAACTACTTACTTTTTTTCATTTTTAAATACTTTTACTTTAATTGACATAATTCTACTATTGCATTTAGAAAATTGTTTGTCTCTAAGCCTCATTAAATAAAGAAAATAAAACAACTTTTTTCAACTGAAAGTAAGGAGCAACATTAAAACTTAAAACGAAAAGAAATTATTACATAAATGAGGGCGGTTGCCCCCCTCCCCAACAACTCGCTCTTCAAGCTACAGTTTTTTGGCACTTTAAAAAACGTTGCTTAGTGTTCTAGTTAAACAATTCTTGTGTTTGGGATTCGTTTTTAAAGAATTGGGATAGAATTTAAACTTTAGCGCAAAGAGGGAGATGTTGAGGAGGGGACAACCCCCCTCATATACGTAATAATTTCTGTTCGTTTTAAGTTTTAGTGTTCCTCCTTACTTTCAGTTGAAAAAACTTGTTTTTTTTTTTTTTCTGATCGTTTTTTAAATAACGCCAGGATATTTGGCTCCACCTCCACGGAAAAATCCCGCTCTCTATAGAAATATCCTCTGGACAATTCAATCCTGGCGTAGATTTACCCCGGACAATTACCCTTAACATCTCAACGCTTAAAATTGAATCGGTAAAGAGAAAGCAAGACATATAAAGCAATTTTGTATATGAATTCTTGCAAATTCACCCAGTGTAAAATTTCCTCTTAAAATTTCATCCCCTGGAAACTATCCTTTCCTTTGAAAATTCTCCCAGGAGAAAATTTGTCCTCCCCTCCCCATCTGAAAAATGTTTGCATACTTCCCAATAACAAATAAAACAAAGGACGAATTTTATTATTTAAAAACCTTTTCCCAGGGACTGTAGGGGGTCATTTATCATCTCCAAAGACATAGTTATCGGGCCTTTCAACTATGCTGAAGAAAAATACTATCTCAAAATTTTGATCGGACGATTTTGGAAAAAAAGTGAAAAAGAGCACAAAAACTTTTCATTTCCATGAATACGAGCCCTATCCCGACGTTCTAAGCCTACTGGGTCGATACCATCACCCCTGGAGAAAAAAAACAACAACAAGTAAACACGCATCCGTGATTTATCTTCCGGTAAAAATTACAAAATTCCATATTTTTGCCGATATGAGCTTGAAACACCTACAGTAGGGTTCTTTGATATGCTGAATCTGATGGCATAATTTTCATTGAAATTATATGACTTCAAGGGGATCTTTCCGCCTTTTTCCGAAAATCTGATAAATTTTCTCAGGCTCGGAGCTTTTGATGAGTAAGACTAAACTAGATGAAACTAATATATTGGGAATCTGCATAATGAGCCAATTCTTTTGATATTTCTATTGGTATAAAAATTCCTTTTTTAGAGTTTTGGTTACTATTGAGCCAGGTCACACAATTTCATGAAATATAATTTAACAAATAGAAAAAAGCTTTTCAACTAAAATAAGGAGCAAGTTTAAAAACTAAATCAAATATAAATCCCTCTGTATATAAGTGGGACTGCCCCCTTTTCGACATCTTGCTCATTAAAAAAAAAAAGTTTTTTAGTGCTTTGAATTTTTTTTCCGATTGCGAATTTTTTTTAAAAATTGGGAAAAAACAGTAAGAGTAAAGAGTAAGTAAAGAAAAAGGAGCTAAGGAGGAGACAACTCCCTTCATGTAAAGAATAATCTGTTCAAATAGGTTTCAAATCTGTTCCTTGCTTTCAGTTGAAAAGCTCTTTTTTTTAAATTTCTGATTGATTTCCAAATCTTTCCCAGGCCAATCCATCATACGCTTTGAGATACCGGTTCCTTAAATTCTTGGTTAATCACTTCAAAAATAATTTATCCCGCAACTTCACATTTGTTTCTGACTTTCATGTTTAAATTTGCAACTTGAGTTTTAGGTAAAATCTGAGAACACTCAAACCACTGGCGATGAATAGTAATTTCGGTGAAAAGTCCTTGTTAATATTATTACTAAAGAATTTTGGGAGGATGAAAAGGAGGGTTATTGCTTGGATGGATGAAAATTCTGTGAGACTTCTGATCTTCTACATAACTGAAGCCATAACAACCTCTACAATAGGATTTTATTATTAATAAAAACATTACATATATTTTTTTGAAATACATTGAAGTACTTCATATAAATGAAAAAGAAAAATATTACCATTGAAAATTGCTGAAAATATTTTAATTAATTCCTACTCCTCCTTCCTCTCTTAACATTTATCTGAAACCTCATGAAGAGTAAGCAGTTTGTCCATTAAAATTTACTTTCGGAAGAATCTACCCTACCCCCACCTAAACAAGGACTCGAACCCCCTAATTATAGCTGATACGTAATTACAGATCACCTAACATAGCATAATTACATTACAAATAAAGCGAATCAACTTAATTGAATCCAGTACTACCACCGTGTGGAATTACTTCTTTTGCAACTAGGAAGCCTAAAATATAGTTGTTGATACTTTTAAATCAATTAGCTTCTCAGGATTTTAAATGGATTGTAAATTCATCCTCTTCGGGGTAATGTCGTATTTTGGTGCCATGAACCATTTTAAACTGTAAACCAGCCACCACTGCTGTTTTGGCGTCTGCCCCCCCCCCCTGGAAAATTTTCTGCCGGCGACCTTGCTAGGAGGCTGATACTACTTGTAGTATCTAACCAAATCAGACGATTGTTGCAAACCTATAGTTCTGCTGCACTGTCATTAAAGCCATTGCAGAATGGTTTTCGAACCATATCAATCATGTGATCAGCGTGACCGAGTGAATCAAACCTGTCAGGTGGATCAAACCTGTCAGGCATTCTTTGGGTGGCATATCAAATGTCACAGGGCGGCAACACAGTGTCAATACTTTTTTTTATATACAAATGGTCTCCCGAATAATATAACATCTTTTAAAATATTGTTTTCTGACCAGTTTATAGAGAATTTGATGAATTTTCAGGACGATGTCTTTGCTGTAGCTGATCTAAAGCACATCAATGCAACAGGCAAAGAATCATGGAGTATGAGCTTGTGAAGAAAAACTGACTAAAATTGACGCAAGCCATTTCGCCTTAAACTGTAGCTTTGTCAGGCCGTTCTAAGAGTTTCTCAAGAGCTGCCCTCTATTTCTTGAAAATTACGAATGAGGCATTATCCCTTTATCCCAAAGTTGGCAGTGCTACTTGATGTGTTACTTTTAGTTGGTGTCTAAATTAATTTTATTCTGGTATGAAAAAGACTGCAAGACAGATTATTATAATTCATTAAATATTTCAAGTCTTGCTTTGGATGTTGAAGGGGTTTGATTAACCAGGAAATCCTTCTCTCCGCTTTTGCTAAAAATCAATACTAGGAAAATCTACAAATCGCTTTCATTGCTTGGAAACTGGAGGACAAAGTTTTCCCGTGCGAATCGCAAATTTAGATTAAAGATGTTCATTTCGTATTGCCATATCTCCATTTCACATCTGGTATTTTCATAGTAACAAGTAATTATCATGGTCAAATATATAAACCTTATTAGGTGCCATTTCAAAACTCTGCATGAACGGTAAAATGATCATATTAGTGCACCAATTTAGATTTAAAGAAAGAACAATGTTATTATGTCATGTTTATGAATCGGTTTTACAATAACAGGGTTCTATTGAAGTCTCTTATATTATTTTTGTTTATTTTTCAGATACTTTCGCATTTTGCTTACTATATCGATGTACGCTGATTATTTGCTGTTAATATCATAAGCAGCATTATTATTAATGTCGGTAAGTATCAATAACCTATTTACATATTCAAATTCTTGGTGAAGCAGCATTAAATTAGGTACTACAGAAACGTGGCGTTTCCCTCTGTTTTGTGCCACAAAACATCAATTTTGGTCCGAAGGGGGTGATCACAAACCCACTGTTCACTATCGTAAACAGTATGATCACATTATTATTAATGTTGACAAGCATCAACAAGTTTTTTTTCATATTCAAATTCTTTGTGTCATAGCATTAAATTACCTGCCACAGCAAAGTGGCATTTTCCTCTATTTTGTGCCACAAAACATCAATGTTGATCCAACGGGGGTGATCACAAACCCAAGAGGGTACTATCGTAAACAGTATGATCACATTATTACTAATGTCGATGGTGTCAATAACCTCTCTCATATGTGTCACAGCATTAAATTAGGCGCCACGGTAAAGTGGCATTTTTTCCAATTGTGTGGCATAAAACATCAATTTTAGCCTAAAGGAAGTGAAAATGCTGGGGAATGCAAATTTTGGGATAGCCCATAGGTTTTTCATGGTCTAGATCCTAAAAAGGAGATTCTTGAAAATCGAGAAAAATCAGCTTTTGGCATGATTAGCATGGTTCACATTATTCATTTTTAATTCTTTTTTGCGCAAAATTACTGCAAGATCATAGAGCGATGTTTAATTGGCTCAGATAAAAAGCAACTGGGTCTTCGTACTAGGGTCTTATAAATTCATCTTAAAAATCATAAAGGACCATGTGGGGAGTGGGACGAGGAGTGGAAAGCCTGGGAAGCATTATAAAGGTACCATCATATTCTTCATAGACGACGACTCTTAAACAAAACATATTGCTTCGCAGATTACACAGGATGTACCTAAAAAAAACTACTACTACCACTACTACTAACAAATCACCGCAGCGCCAAGCCGCCTGAGGCCAAAACAGATATGCACACTTCACATCCATCCTAATCTATTCAAAGCCTCCCTCTATACACCCGCCAAGGAAGTTCCTATTTCCCTCAAATCTTTCTTTATGACGTCCTCCCGCCCCAGACGAGGACGACCTGTTTTCCGTTTAGCCCTTGACGGTTGGCCAAAAAGAACAATCTTCGGCAATCTGTAATCCTTCATCCGCACAACGTGCCCTAGCCACCTCAACTTTTCTAGGTATACGGTCAGTCAGCCGGGTCCCTAGAACAATCCTTAAGCAATTTCTCTGGAAAACATCTTGCAAATCTTCATCTGCTCTTCGGAGCGTCCATGCTTCAGAGTCATATTTGACCACTGTCATATATGTGGACGCTAAGTGGACGCGCGCTGGGCTGAGAATCCGTGAATTCGGGTTCGATCCCTGGTGTGGTCAGTTTCTTAGTTTGGGACGCGGGTCAGTGGTGTGACCCTGTAAGCTTAGCCAGAGTCAACCCAGCTCTAAATGGGTACCTGGAAAAATCTGGGGAAGGTAAAACAGGAAGGGTTTGCGAAAGCATAGGTTGGCTGGCCCCCAGCCCCCCATTGCACTTCCTGGCTGAAGGGCCACGAAACGGAGATCAGCACCGCCGGTTTGGACCTTAAGGGTCTAGTGCCGCATCCTTTACCTTTTTACCTTTTACTGTCATCACTGTAGCTTCTAATATTCTAATCTTGGTTTGCAGACTTTTCTTCCTATTCTTCCAGACTTTTTTTAACTGTGAAAAAACACCCTGAGCCTTGGCTATTCTACTTTTAACATCTTCACTGCTTCCACCATCTTTAGTAATAATATTACCAAGGTAAGTGAAGCTGCCCACCTGATCAATCTTTTCATTACCCAACGTCACCTTTCCAAATTCACTTATTCCTAGCCTTAGTGACTTAGTCTTCTTAACATTAATTTTCAAACCTATTCTAGCACCCTGATCTCGCAAAACCTCTAAGAGATCATTCATTTTGTTCAAACTTTCATCTAAAATGCTTAAACCGTCAGTATTCCCTAAGTCCAGGAGACTTTTTCTTCCCCATTTTATTCCGTGGTCTCCCATTGCCTTTCTTGTGCTCCTTAAGATATAGTCCATCAAAATAATCCGTATAAAGGGGGATAGAACACAACCCTGCTTAACTCCTGATTTAATACGAAACCAGCTGCTAACCTCATTTCCTACCTTAAACGCAGAAGTGTTATTCTCGTACATAACACTAATCACTTTAATGTAATAGTCTGGTATACCATACAAGAATAAAACCTTTGCTAAAGCTCTTCCATCAATAGAATCGAACGCTTGCTCATAATCAATAAAACTGAGGATCAAAGGTGTTCGAAAACTCAGGCACTTCTCAATTATTAGCCAAAGAGTGAACAAATTTTCGACACATCCTCTACCTTTTCTAAAACCGCACTGTTCTTCTCTTAAAACTTTGTCTACGACATCTCTCAGTCTAAAAAGTATCATATTACTAAGTAATTTATTACCTACAGAGACAAGACTAATATCTCGATAATTACCACACTCACTTTTATCACCTTTCTTATAAAGTGGCTCAATTAAGGTTTTCCTAGAATCCTTAGGTACTCCCCCTTTTTAAAAAATCATATTCATAATATTCAGTAACTTATTTCTAACCTCAGAGCCACCGTATTTAAGAAACTCATTTACCACCCTATCAGCACCTGGAGCTTTATTATTTTTTCTTCCTTTTAGTACTGCTGCGAATTCCTCCTCATAAAACAAATCTTCCTTCACATCCAAGGTATCACAAACTTTTTCATTTTCCTCTATATCTGTTCCTGCAACTCTATCTCGGCTAAGCAAATTCTCAAAATGTTCGGCCCATCTCTCTTTACCTTTTTCCTTATCACTAATTGCGGCCCCATTCCTATCTTTAACTGGGCCAAGTCCGGATTGACTATTGCCTCTCAATTTGTTAACGTACCAGTACAATATTTTACTATTATGCCGTCTAGCTGCATCTTCCAGATCCTCGGTAATTTTATCCATGGCCTCCACTTCACACCTCCTTAGTACCTAAAAAACCAGCTCGAATAAACTGACTCGCGATATTTTCCAGCATCTGCAGAATTCTAAAAAACTAACCATTTACTGAAAAATGAGCTTCCTTAGGTTTTCTAGAGAAATATAACTGTATACTGAAAATGATTGATGTCATAGTCAGTGAGACACTACTGAGAGACTTATAAATCAGTCTTTTATTTTGTGCTGGCTACTTATGGAGTGATCAAACAGTTCGTGGTAACGAACTGTAAGTAAGGAGCGACCCGGCTCAATGGTAACTGAAACTCTAGAAATCGGAATTTCAATACCAATAGATACATCAAAAGAAGATTTTAATGCTGATTTCAAATATATAAGTTTCATCAATTTTAGTCCTACCCATCAAAAGTTACGCGCCTGAGAAAATTTGGCTGATTTTCGAAAAAAGGGGAAAATACCGCCTAAAAGTTATAGAACCTTAATGAAGATCTCACCATCATATTCAGCGTATCTGAGAACCCTACTGCGGAGGTTTCAAGCTCCTATCTACAAAAATGTTGAATTTTGTATTTTTTGCCAGAAGAAAGATCACGGATGCGTGTTTATTTGTTTTTTTGTGTTTTTTTTTTTTTCGGTTCCAGGGGTGATCATATCGACCCAGTGGTCCTAGAAGATTGAGAAGGGGCTAATTAGAACAGAAATTAAAAGTTCTGTTGCCCTTTTTAAGCGACCAAAAAAATGAAAAGCAACTAGGCCCCTTCCACGTTCATTTTTTTCCAAAGCCACCCGACCAAGATTTTGAGATAGCCATTTTGTTCAGCATGGTCCATCATATAATAAATATGTCTTTTAGGATGACTTAATCCCCCAAAGTCCCTGGGGGGAGGGCTGAAAGTTATGAACGTTACCCAATGTTTACATATAGTATTGGTTATTGGGAATTATACAGACGTTGTCAGGGGGTATTTTTTCTGGTAGGTGTGGGGGGGGGGGGTGGGGGGGGGGGGGGGTGTGGGTGGTTATGTGGGGGGATCTTTCTATTAAGGAAGTTTTCATGGGGGAAGGGACATTGCTATGAAGGGGGCGCCGGATTTCCCAGCATTATTTAAAAAAAGATCAGAAATTGTATATTAAAAAAAAGCAAATTTTCCAACTGAAAGTAAGAAGCAACATCAAAACTTAAAACGACAGAAAACATTACGTATAATTGGGTTCACCCCCTAGTCAATACCTCGCTCTTTAAGCCAAAGATTTTTTAGTACTTTCATAAGAGCTATTTATTCTAATTAACGTCATTTGTGATTAAGTCATTTTTAAAGAATTGGAACAAAATTTGAGCTTTAGCTTAAAGAGCAAGGTATTGACTAGGGGGCGAACCCTCTAATATAGGTATTAAAAATATATGAATATAGAAGTTCGTTACGTAAGTTAATTCGTAAGTTACGTATATTTATTACAAACAAAAACGTTCGTAAATAAAATTAAACAAGTTTCGAGAAAGCCATTTAACTAAATAAAAGTAAAATTAATATTCAAATTTTGTTTTAATTATTCATGTACGGTGTGCCAAAATCAAAACCTTTATTAATTCAAAAACTTTCAAAATTAAATAAAAAAAAACAAGTTTTTTTAACTGAAAGTAAGGAACGACGTTAAAACTTAAAACGAACATAAATTATTCCGTATATGAAAGGGGCTGTCCCCTCCTCGACGCCTCGATCTTTACACTAAAGTTTGACTTTCTCACAACTCTATTTTTTTTAAACAATAAAAAACTTTAGCGTAAAGAGCGAGGCGTTGAGGAGGGGACAGCCCCTTTCATATACGGAATAATTTATGTTCGTTTAAAGTTTTAACGCCGTTCCTTACTTTCAGTTATAAAAAACTTGTTTTTTTTTATTTAATTTACTAAAAAGAGAACATCTGGATTTTTTGGTTTTGGTTTTGTGTTTTGCGTAAGTGCTTGTTTTTAAAATTCTATAGATATTGCCAAATATCATGAGTCGATTTATTTGAGCTGATTTTGTAGATATATTTTACCTAATCTACGAAACACTAATTTCTGTTTGTTTGAAGTGTTTTTCGCAAGAAAGTCATGTAAGGGGTCAGGTAAAACAAGTTTTCTCTTTTTATTAGGGCACTGCCACGTGAGCGATAAAACAGATGCTGAGATATCAGCTTCTTCCAAAAGTTTTATATTTAAAAATTGGGAGTAAACAGCTGAGAATTACTTCTTGACGATCTCGATTACTGTTAGACACTTAAATCCCAACAACTTCAGCGAGGTCGAAGAACAAAGTAAATGGAGTAATAACATGACAAATATCGTTAGAGCCGACGGTTTAGTCACTGAGCCCCACAACAATTCTCGTGGGAGAGAAAGCGTTGTCTGGTCATTTGATTTACAGACTTCACAAAACATTAGTTTTCAAGTTTAAGGTTCGGAATGACATTATCTGTCAGTAGAGTTTAAACTTTAAATTCTTGGAAAATTCTTTCAGAATCATTAACATTGATGAAGGCAACAAAATTTGAATACCATAGCCGAAAAAGAAAAGAAGCAGGACACGTGATATCAAGCTGTGACCGAAGGCCTGGATTCGAGTGGGGGGGAGGGATGTGAGCAGAGGTAGGCAGTGAAAATCCCAAACAAAATAGTAGAGAAGCTGACTCATTTTCCGTAAGGGGAAAAGTACACTTAAGCAGTGAGAAAAATAAATCAGGGTGGCAGCCGCCCCTCTCTCTGTAAAACAAATACATTTCCACTGGTTTCAACTTTTAATCTTACTTTAATAAATTTTACTTGCACCTTGTATATTCAATCTACTGTTAATTGTAGCCACCCAGCCCAATCTCTAAAAGACGAAACTCTGAAAAAAGAACAATTGATACAACAATGGATACATCAAAAGAATTGGCTTTTTATGCTGATTCTAAATACATAAAACTCATTAAGTTTAATGTTACCCATAAAAAGCTACAAGCCTGGGAAAATGTGCTTGATTTTTAATCGCAGAACCTTACTGAAGAGGTTTCAAGCTCCTGTCTACAAAAATGTTTTTTTTTACATAATAAATATAACTGATGCATGTTTATTTATTTTTTTTTTTTTTTCAGGGTTGATCGTCCCGAACCAATCGTACTATAAGATCGAGAGAGGGCTCATTCGAACGGAAATCAAAATTTCTAGTAGCATTTTGAGTGACCAAAAAGATTAGAGGGCAACTAGTCTTCGTCCCACACCTCTTTTCCCCAAAAACACCCAATCAAAATTTTGAGAGTCACATGATTCAGCATAGTCAAAAAGTCTGATAGCTATGCCTTTGAAGATGAGATGATCCTCATAGTTCCTGAGGAAAGGGCTTTAAGTTACGTACTTGGCCAATTATTCGCATATAGCATTTAAAATTTGGGAAATTATTGGGAAATATAATGACATTTTTGGGAGGAATTTCCTGCGGGGGTTTTCTATGGGCACAATTTTCTTTGGGAGGAAAGTACTCAAGGGAGATTTTCCAGGAGAAGATTACACAGGTAAATTATTTAAAAATGGTCAGAATAAAGTTTGAAAGGCTAAACAGCCAGCTAAAGTTTGAATTGTATCACAATTCTTTAAGAAGGACTGCTCAAACACAAGGGCCGTTGAATTTTAATAAGACATGTTTTAAGGAACTTTAAGACTTCAGCATACAGGGCAAGGGCTGAGGAACTGGCAGCCCACTCATATACGGAATAATTACGGTTTGTTTTCAAGTTTAATGTTGCTCCTTTCTAGTTGACATTTTTTTATTTAATTACTAGAAGCTTGGTTCTTATTTAATAATATAATTGAGCAAGAAACATCTCTCAGATATTACATACTCTCTCAGATATTATTAATAGTCTGTCATCTGTTGTCCTGTGGAGAGGAAATCTTAGCGCAAATTGTAAAGATAAAATGTCGAGGAATATTTACATGAATTACTTATGGCAAAAATTTAGTAGGATCTTCTAATATAACAGATTAAGAATTCTATAATAAATTATTCGAAGTATAATTTTTATTTTTAATTTAGGTCCTAAATCTTGGAAACTAGAATAATTAAAAGTAGTAGCAGCGTTGACAGACAAAAATCTGTATTAAGTTACTTATAAGTTACATTCTATTCCCTTGAAAACAAAGAGAGACAAATTTTAGGATATCATACCCCCCCCCCTCTTATTTACAGCTCTTTAGACAATTATTTATTGGCAATACTTTCTGACTGTCAACAATACAAAAAATCCCTTTTCTCCTTTCCTATGCATCAAAGAAGTGTAAGTAAGAGTAACCCATAACAATAGTAACAGGAAATCTAAAAAAGGAAGCATGATTATACTCTAATTTAATATATACATCAAAGGAATTTGCTTTCCATGATGATCTCAAATAAAGTAAAAAATCTAAGTAAAATTCGCATATTTTCAGCTCACCCATCAAATTTACTATCATAAGAAAAATTACATTGTTTTAGAAATTAGGGTATTAGAAATTAGGGGGGTATGGTCTTGCTTGATGGAAATTACGTGATCGAAATCAAATTTCCAATGCATCCATTATTGGAGGTTTCAAGTTATTGGAGATGTGTCCGAATATTTTTTTTTACCCCAGCGGGGATTGAAAATTCAGAGACGGTTCAATCGGACGGAAATTTAAAGCAGTAACGTCCTTGTAATGAAATACGTATATCATAACAAAGATACGTGACAATTTTGCGCTCCAAAACAACACCTTTTGCCCGAAATTGTTCCAAGTGCTATCATGCAAAAATAGCCAGTTAGCCAGGAGATAGCCAATCAAATCATTACCGTGTTGGAACGTATACATAGTCTGAGCGGATATCTCAAAGTACGTACACACAGTAGCTAACAGTCATACGATATTGGAAAATTACACTTTAACTGTTGGAAGGGAGGTTCGTATACCTTTAGTGGAAGAAGACATCACTGAATCCGCAAAAAGATCATTTTTAGGCCTAAAGTTTTAAGGTTTCCGTGGGAGGTTCTTTGCGTCAACATGGAGGGAATTTATCCTCTTATGTTCCTTCGTTTGGAAGAACATAGCCTATTTGAAAAAACACGGAATATGGATATTGAAGGAGTAATAACCCCAGGGGGGTTATTACTCAACGCAGGAATATTTTTAGGTGGATCATAAGATTACATTCCTGTGTTAACCATGCCCCTCCACCACCCAGTTAACTCAGAAACCAAAGCCTTAATATCCATCTACACTAAAGTTTTGAATTATCATTTCAAAAAAAAAAAATACTACGGCTAAACAATGAGAAGCTGAAAATAGGCTGCGGATGCGAAGCTTAAATGTACATGGTTGGTGACAAGGGCGTATCTAGATTTTATCGGGGGGGGGGGGGGTTCAAATCCCGTCCCCCCACCCTAAATAAAGCCTTGGTTGTTGATATGCCCATTTACAGTGTGATATTGCTATAAGTCATTACTACAATCTTAAAATATGCTGTTTTTTTTTCTATGGCCTCCTGTGATTTCTTTTTCCTTATTATAATTAAATCCAATATAAACTTGTATGTTCGTTAAAAGACTCCAAATTTGTGGTAACACTATTCACGATTGTCAATAGAAGCATTTCAATGCCTTTCATTGCCAATATCAGAACTAGAGACGGGAGATTTCTTAGAAAGGTGATAGCTGCAGTTGCCATGCAAAGTGAAGTAGAAGGATTTTAGTACGAGTAAAGGCTGTGAAATACAACTTGTTGACTATTTTATTCTAGGTAGTAAACAAAAACCTCTTTTTCCCTCGTTATATAGACACCCTTGATAGAAAATTGAATTTTCAAACAGTTCGCGGTAACGAGCTGTAAGTAAGGAGCGACTCAGCTCAATAGTAACCGAAACTCTGAAAAACGAAATTTCGATATCAACAGATACAAAAGAATCAGCTTATTATGCTGATTCGAAATATATAAGAATCATCAAGTTTAGTGTTACCAATCGAAAGTTACGAGCCTGAGTGAATTTGCCTGATTTTGGAAATAGGGAGAAACACCGCCTAAAATTTAAGGAATCTCGTTTTATGAGCAAAACCCATTATACGACAAAGAATTTCTTTTGTACTTAATATTGAAAATAAACATTTAAATTATTGTAACATTTTGAACTGATGAGCTTTCAGCAGTTAATATTATTATACATCAACTATTCAGTTTAATTTATAATCTCTTTTTAAACTTGTTAAAGACGAATATAGTTTCACCACAAACACGTGTTTGGATACTGCCTCCTTTTCTGACTGTAAATAAAAACCAAAAGCCTACTGCGTCATTGGCGCTTAACTGAGAACGGATTATATTAAAAAAATTTTCTTTCCCAGTTCTTACAGTATTGAAAATAAAATAAAATTGCAGTGAAATAAATTCTTGAATTGATGTATCTTTCAACAATTAATATAATTATACATCAAATATTCAGTTTAAGGATGTTTATATTTTCCAAGACTGTTCAAAACGCATATAGTTTTCGGTAAAGCGCCAGTGACGCTGTCGGTTTCTAATTTTTACAGTGAGAGAAGGAGGTCATACCGAAACTCTTCTTTGTAGCGATTTTCGTTTGTTTCAAGCTTGATCTACATATTCAACTTCAGCTTTACTCGTTTTAAAATTTGTTCATTCATTTAATTTAATATCTATTGTATGTTTGTTCGCATTGATCGTTTATTTAATTTCTGTTCGTTTTAAGTTTCATTTATACCACAATAGGAAAATATTTTCTTTTTCGCTTTAAGCTTGATAATCATATTCAATCTAAGCATAACTCTCTGTGGGATCTATTTATTCATTTGTATTATTACTTGCTGTATGTTTTTGCTATGAATGTCCATTTAATTTCTGTTCGTTTTTGGTCTCATTAATTCATTGAAAGTAATTTCTGGTCGTTTTCAGTTTGAATTTTAAAAGGTATTTGTATCTCCTGAGCTTAAGTTTACAATGGCCTTTACTTTTCTTTGTAAAACTTATTTTTCGGAAATTTTTTTTTAATTAATTTTGCTCCTTTTTGATTGCAAAAAATTTCAAGTTTTTAAAAATTCCTTATTTCAAAATCAAACTTTTAAAAAAATCAAATATTCATCAAAGTATCAAAACTGATATCAAAGTCACAATATCAAAGTAAAAAATGGGTTTGTGCCAACCTCGGAGTTTTTATTTTCTGATATTTGAACTATTTTTAAAAAAAGAGATGTATGAACATTTTTATTGGATGGGCTGGGGGGAACAGGGCAGGGGGGGATTAATTAAGTTTTTGTCTAAGTTGACCCTTTAGAATTGAACTAAAGTTTTCTAGTTTAAATCAAATGAGCCCTTTCTGAAGTTTATACAAGTACCCCTTCTATAAGAGCCATATATTTCCCCAGATTATAACTTACAATGCTTATTCCTGGGCCCGGGAGGGTTTTGTCGACCCTGGAGTTTTAATATCTGATGGTTGAACAATTTTTAACAAAATGGTCACCTGAAATTTTTATCGGATGGGTTTATCCATCCGATACACCCAAAGGTGTGGACGGTGGGAAGGGCTAGGTGCCTTCTGATCTTTTTTTACTCCGAGAAAATGAACTAAATCCTTTAACTTCCATCCTAACGAACCCTCTCTGAACGTTAGGCAAGCATACCTTCCAAAAGAATCAAATATTCCACCGGAGCAATGTTAAAAACCTCTTCCCCGCCCCGGGGGGGGGGGGTGTCGACACAAAAGTTTTCTTATCTGATCTTTGAACTATTTTTATCGCAATGACCATACGTAAAGGAGTTTTTGTTATATGATCTTTGAACTATTTTTAACATAATGGCTACCTTAAATTTTTTATCAGATGTATTTGGGGAAAAAGGGCATGGGGGGCAGTTGCCGTCTAATCACTTTTGTCGCTTAAAAAGGGAACTAGAACTCTCGATTTCCAATCAATTGAGCCCCCTTTGAAGTTTATACGACGACCCCCTTCTATATGAAGTGCCTCTAGGAAACAAATAAATGGAGTGTGAGGGGGAGGCTAGCTGCCCTCCAATCACGTTTGACTCTTAAAAAGTGAATTACAACTTTCAATTTCCAATCAAATGAGCCATCTAGGAGTTTTATACGAGCATCCCTTCCATAACAACCATATATGTCCCCAGGGCATAATTTACAACGCCTACCCCCGGGGCCTGGGGGGCTGTGTCGATACCAGAGCTTTCTTTTTATCAGAACTTTGAACTATTTTTAACAAAATTTCTATCTCAAAATTTTTACCTGATGCATTTAGGGCGTGGAGGAGGGGGGCTAGTTGCCCTCCGATCTCTTTTGAGTCTTAAAAAGTGAACAATAACTTTCAATTTCAAATCAAATGAGCCCTCTCCGAAATTTATACGAGCATCCCTTCCATAAGAACTATATATGCCCCTACAGCATTACTGATAACGCCTCCCTCCGGGCCCTGGCGGGTTCCGTCGACACAGGAATTTTTCTTATCTGACCTTTGAACTATTTTTAATGAAAATGCTATTATGCAAATTTTATCGGATGGACTTGGGGAAAAAAGAGTGTGAAGGGGGGGGGCTAGTTGCCCTCGGTTATCTTTTGACTGTTAAAAATTGAACTAGAACTTTCCATTTCCAATCAAATGAGCCCCCTCTGAAGTTTATACGAGCATCCCTTTCATAACAATCATATACACCCCCAGGACAAAACTAACACCGTCTATCCCCCAGGCTCTGGGGGGCATTTTTGTTATCTAATTTTGGTAAAGTTTACAAAACACTGGCTATCTCAAAATTTGTAGCGTACGGGTTTGAGGAAAAAAGAGCGTGGGGGGGCTCGGTTAATTCTCTTGACTCTTAAAAAGTGAACTAGAGCTTTCAATTTCCAATCAAATGAGCCCTCTATGAAGTTTATACAAGCATCCCTTTCATAAGAACCATACATGCCCTTAGGGCATAACTTAGAACGCCTTCCCCAGTGCCCTGGGGAGGGGGTCTATTGACAACTTATTTTTTCTTATCCGACCTTTGAACTATTTTTAACAAGATGTCTATCTCAAAATTTTCATCAGATGGGTTTTGAAAAAGAAGGCGTGGGGGGGGGGGGCTAGCTGCCCTCGGATCTCTTTCAAAAGTGAGCTAGAACTTTCAATTTCCAATCAAATGAGCTCTTTCTGAAGTTTATACAAGCATCCCTTTCATACGAACAATATATGCCCCAGGGCATAACTAACAACACCTGCCCCCGAGCCCTGGTGGGTTTTGACGACACCTGAGTTTTTGTTATTTGAACTTTTGAGAAATTTTTAACTTAATGGCTATCTCAAAATTTTTATTGGATGCATTTGGGGGTAAAGGGGCGTGGGGGAGGGGGGGCTAGTTGCCCTCCAATCTCTTTTGACTCGAAAATCCTTAACTAGAACTTTCAATTTCCAATCAAATGAGCCAGCTCTGAATTTTTTACGAGCATCCCTTCAATAAGAACCATATATTTCCCCAGGGCATAACTTACAACACCTGTCCTCGGGCCCAGGGGGTATGTGTTGACCCCTGAGTTTTCACTATATGGTCATTGAACTATTTAAAAAAAAGCTATCTCAAAGTTCTTATCGGATGGGTTTGAGGAAAAAAGGGCGTGGAGGGGGGTGGGAGGAGGTTAGATGTCCTCTTCTCTCTTTTGACTCTCAAAGAGTGAGATAGAATTTTTAAATTCCAATCAAATGAGATTTCTTTGACGTCAATAAGTGAATCCCTTACAATCAGAATCATATATGCCCCCAGGGTATAGTCTACAACGGCTGCCCCTGGGTCCTGGTGGTTTCTGTTGACACCGGAATTTTTGTTATATGATCTTTGAACTATTTTTAACAAAATAGCTATCTTAAAATTTATATTGGATGCATTTGGGAAAAAAGCGTTTGGGGAGGGGGGGGGGAAGCAGGTTACCATCCAATATCTTTTAATGCTTAAAAAGAGAACTAAAACTTGCAATTTCCAATCAAATGAACCCTCTCTGAAGTTTATACGAGCATTCCTTCCATAAGAACCATATATGCCCCCAGGGCATAACATATAACCCTTGCCCCTGAAGAGTGTGGGGGGAGTGTCCTGCTCAAAAATATAATTTCGAGAACTTTCAACTACGTTGAACAAAATGGCTATATCAAAATTTTGATTGGATGTGTTTGGGGAAATGGTGGGCATGGAAGGGGTGTCAGTTGCCTTAGAATCGCATTCGACTATTAAAAATGGAACTAACCATTTAAATTTCCAATCGAATGACCCCTTTCTGAAGTTTCTACGACAATTTTGTTTCTATCTTAAAATTGCCATACAAGTTCAATAAACTTCGGGTTTTGTTGTTAATGTGTGTGTGTTTCTTTGTTTTTTTTAATATAATCCTTTTTCTCTCTTTTTTTTTCTCTATACAAAACCTTATAAGCCCCCAGGGCATAAATTACAACCCTTGCCCTGAGGGCTGTGGAGGTGTTATCATCCTCAAAGACCTAATTTCCAGACCTAAAAACTATGTTTAATAAAATGGTATCTCAAAATTTTGATGGGCTGTGTTTGGGGAAAGGTGGGCGTGAGAGGGGGGTTAGTTGCCCTCAAATCACTTTTAAATATTAAAAAGGGCACTGGCCCTTTGAATTTCCAATCGACTGAGCTTTTTTTGAAGTTTATACGACCACTCCTATAAAAACCTTATATACCCCCAGGGTATAACTTAAAACCCTTGCCTTTAGGGTTTTGGGGGAGTGTCCTCCTCAAAAAGATATTTTCTATCAGGAAATCAACTACGTTGAACAAAATTGCTGTCTTAAATTTCTGATTGTATGTGTTTGGGGGAAAGATGGGCGTGGGGGGGGCTAGTTGCCCTCCAATCACTTTTGACTATTAAAAAGGGCACTAACTCTTTGAATTTCCAATCGAATGAGCGTTTTTTGAAGTTTCTAAGGCAACACCTTCTATAAAAAAAACTTATATGCCCCCACGACAGAACTTAAAACCCTTGCCCTGAGGGTTGTGGGGTGTGTCCTCCTCAAAAACACTTATCTGGGAATCAACTACGCTGAACAAAATGGCTATCTCAGAATTTTGATTGGATGTGTTTGGGGAAATGATGGGCGTGAGGGGGGGGGGGGCAGTTGCCTTCCAATCCCTTTCAACTATTAAAAATGACACTAGCCCTTTGAATTTCAAATCGAATGAGCCTGTTTTGAAGTTTCTACGACAACGCCTTCTATAAAAACCTTATATGCCCCCAGGACATAACTTAAAACCCTTGCCCTGAGAGTTGTGGGGGAGTGTCCTCCTCAAAAAGTTATTTTCTATCTGGAAATCAACTACGCTGAACAAAATGCCTATCTATTTTGATTGGATGTGTTTGGGGGAATGATGGGCGTAGGGGGCCAGTTGCCCTCCAATCACTTTTGACCCTTAAAAAGGGCACTAGAACTCTCGATTTCCATTCAAATGAGCCCCCTTTGAAGTATCTACGACGACCCCTTCCATTGGAAGTGCCTCTGGGAAAAAAAATATTAATAATAGTAATAAAACATTGGAGCCGTATGGCCTTTACTATAGGATACGCTATAGCGTTGCCTCTGATAGTATTAAATAAAAAAAACAAGTTTTTTAAACTGAAAGTAAGGAGCGACACTTAAACTTAAAACAAACCGAAATTATTCCGTATATGAAAGGGGCTGTCCCCTCCTCAACGCCTCACCCTTTACGCTAAAGTTTTTTATTGTTTCAAAAAATAAAGTTGTGAGACAGAGTCAAACTTTAGCGTAAAGAGCGAGGCGTTGAGGAGGAGACAGCCCCTTTCATATACGGAATAATTTATGTTCGTTTTAAGTTTTAATGTCGCTCCTTACTTTCAGTTTAAAAAACTTGTTTTTTTAATTAATTTCTGATCGTTTTTTAGTTAATGCAGCTTTGATTTTGGCTCACCGTCATTGAATAAGTAAACAAAATTTGCATAAA
The DNA here is from genome assembly GCF_049724085.1 of Artemia sp. Qi Xiang Cuo. Lineage (NCBI taxonomy): Eukaryota > Metazoa > Arthropoda > Branchiopoda > Anostraca > Artemiidae > Artemia > Artemia sp. Qi Xiang Cuo. Next base: position 63,429,395 of record NC_142800.1, read on the forward strand.
AATTTAATTTCCTTTTGCTAAATGCTTTCTCTAAATTTAGTTCTGACGTAATTTACAAATTAACTTACGAAACTAACTTCTATATTCGTATATTTTTCTTCTGGGAAAAAATATGAAGTTGCAGATTTTTGCAGATATGAGCTTGAAACCAGTGTACAATGGTTTTCTGATACGCTGAATCTGACGGTGTGATTTTCATTAAAATTCTTTTACTTGTAGGGGATGTTTCCCCCCTCTTTAAAGATCAGGTAAATTTTCTCAGGCTCGTAGCGTTTGATGGGTAATACTAAACTTAATAAAATTTATATATTTAGAATCAGCATTATAAGCCCATTCTTTTGATACATTTATTGACATCAAAATTCCGTTTTTAAAAGTTTCAATTACTATTGAGCCGTATCGCTTGTTTTTTATTATTATTTTCTTTTATTACGTATATGTTATTACGTATATGAGGGGGTTCTCCCTTTAGTCAATACCACGCTCTTTACGTTAAAAGTTAGAAAAAATTTTAATTCACAAACCCCTGAATCACAAAGGCCGTTTAAATAGGATAGATAGCTCTTTGGAAGCACTAAAAAAAAACTGTAGCGTAAAGAGCGAGGTATTGACTTGGGGGAGAACCCCTTCATATAAGTAATAATTTTTGTTCATTTTAAGTTCTAATGTTGCTTCTTACTTTCAGTTGAAAAAACTTGTTTTTTTTAATTTAATTTCTGATCGTTTTTTAAATAATGCTTGGAAATCCGGCGCCTCCTTCATAGAAATGTCCCTTACCCCAAAGAAACATCCTCCAAGGAGAGATTCTACCGAATAACCCCCTCCTCCAGGCCCCCCCCCCACCAGAAAAAAATCCTTCCTGTAAATGTCTGTATACTTCCCAATAACCAATACAATATGTAAGCAATGGGCAAAGTTCATAACTTGCAGCCCTTCCCCTGGGAACTGTGGGAGATTAAGTCATCCTAAAAGACATATTTATTAGATTTTCGACTATGCTGAACGAAATGGCTATCTCAAAATTTTAATTGGGTGACTTTGAGAAAAAAATTAGCGTGGGAGGGGACCTAGCTGCCTTCCATTATTTGGTCACTGAAAAAGAGCACTAGAACTTTTAATTTCCGTTCAAATGAGCCCTCCTGTGATATTCTAGGACCTCTGGGTCGATACGATTACCCCTGGAAAAAAACAACAACAAATAAATACGCATCCGTGATCTTTCTTCTGGCAAAAAATGGAAAATTCCATATTTTTGTAGATAAGAGCTTGAAACCTCTACAGTAGGGTTCTCTGGTGCGCTGAATATGATGGTGTGATTTTCATTAAGGTTCTATAACTTTTAGGGGGTCTTTCCCCCTTTTTTCGAAAATCAGCCAAATATTCTCACGCGCGTAACTTTTGATAGGTAAGATTAAACTTGATGAAATGTATATTTTTGAAATCAAAATTAAAATCTGATTTTTTTTATGTATCTATTGGTATCAAAATTCCGTTTTTTAGAGTTTTGGTTACCATTGAGCCGGGTCGCTCCTTACAGTTCGTTACAACGAACTGTTTGATAGGTTATTTAAAAGCATACAGATCTTTTCAGGGGGATTTTTTCTGGTAGGGGAGGGGGGTTAAGGATAGGGGGTTACATGGAAGGATCTTTCCATGGTTGAATTTTTCTTGGGGGAAGGGAATTTATCACGTAGGGGGCACCGGATTTCCCAGGATTATTTAAAAAAAGACCAGAAATTAAACTAAAAAAAGTGTTTTTCAACTGAAAGTAACGAGCAACATTAAAACTTAAAACAAACATATATTACTACGTATATATGGGGATTCGCCCCATTGTCAGTACCTCGCTCTTCGTGCTAAAGTTTTTTTTTAGTACTTTCAAAAGATCTATTTATTCTAATTAAACGACCTTTGCGATTCAAGGGCCATTCTTAAGGAGTTGGAAAAAAATTCGAACTTTAGCGTAAAGAGTGAGGTGTTGACGAGGGGGCGAATCCCCTCATATATGTAATAATTTCTGTTCGTTTTAAGTTTTAATGTTGCTCTTTACTTTCAGTTGAAAAAACTTGTTTTTTTTATTTAATTTTCGATAAGAGGTGAAGCGCAGACACTAAAATTTTCTCCAACACATATCTACAAAATCAAATTTCTGGTTTTCTTGTTTTCGTTTCATCAACTATAGAACAAGCTAGTCAAACTCTTTTTATTATCATTTTTTATTTTACATGTATTTTTTTGCTTATGCCATATGATTTTTATATAATTTATATTGTATATTTGTTTTACATAGCATTCCATAATTTTCTTATATTATATTTTTTTTTGCATGTAATTTGGATATAAAAATAACCAAGCTCTTTTGATGATATTTTTTTTAGGTTATATATTTTTTGTTTTACCAGAATCATGATAGACGATGGCTTTCAAACATGGAAATTTCAAACCACTCGGGGTCGGGCAATACATCCTATTTCAAACTGACCGTAACAACTGATTCGAACTAAACTATAAGCCAAATCACATCTAAATAGTAGGTTCAATCAGGGCCGTACCCAGGATTTTTTTTCGGGGGGGGGGGGTGCAAAAAACTTTCAAAACACAAAAAAAATTTCTTTGTATGCATTTTTGTTATGTTTTTACGAGTCGGACAAAACTTTCGGTTTGCAAAATCCTTCGGGGGGAAGGGTCAGACACCCTACCCCCCTAGTTACGACCTTGGCTTCAATATATGTCAATGATCATCGATATCAAAGCGTAATGACTTATACATTTTGGTAAAGTCACATTGAAAATCATATTATTACTTCTTTTTTTTCCTTTTTTTTGTTTTTGTTTTTCCTGAAAACAACTGATAACGTGAACCTGAGGCCCCGAAAAATGATGAGACTGCCAATAAGTCCATTCTTCGTATTTGGATATTTTATACTGAAATTCATTCACTTAGATTTATAACTAATATAATGACAATTGGAAACTTCTATTTATATCTAATATAATGACAATTGCAAAGTTTTCAATGGAGAAGCTAACGGACCGCAGTTTATAGTTTCACGCCGAATATGAAAACACAGTCAGTGAATCTTACTACTGGTGGGGAGCAAAGGAAAGAGTTGGGGGTGGGGAATTTAACTGCTAACCTCTCTTGATTCTAAGGAGCATATTTTTATGACCAAACTTGTTGTATGGGTGCTGCGTGGTTTCCCTCTTTTCTGCAGAAGTATTTTGCTGCAACGTAAAATATTACATTCATATGCTTACCCGCGCATAAAGGATAGAGGGGGAAGGAGCATCCCTTGTTAAATAGATCAGTTACATTCACTCCCTTTGAAAAGCGTTGAAATGATGACCCTAAAATTCATTCCTGGCATTTCAAATCCTCCCGAACCCGGAAAATGTTTAAGGAGTGCCCTTTGCAATGTCACCACATTCGAAAATTGCTGCCACATTTGCCACCACAAAGAGAAACTTCCTTCGTGCTGAAAAAATGTTAGCTTTTAACATCGAGGGGGATTAAAAACCCCCTCTTTCTACGGAAAAGATAAATGTTAACGGAAACATTAGTTTTTATGGATAATTATTTTAAATATTTAAGGGGGGGGGGGGGGGGCTGAATTTCCTCTTAATTAGAAAAATTATATTTAATTTTGAAATGTACGGAGTTGAGGGGGGGGTATTTCCCTTAATTTTTAGGAAAAACTTGGACGTGGTATTAAAAACGAAAAGAAATCAAATAAAAATAAGAGTTTTTTTTAAATGAAAGCAAAGAGCGACTTTAAAACTTAAAACGACTGAAATGCTTAAATCATAACTGTGTTCTGCGTTCGGACCCACGAAGAAACTAAAAGGTATTTTTATATTATGTTCGGTGTCAAACAAGGACTTGAACTGTCCCCTCTTCTTTTTGTCCTTGCAATAGATTAAGCAGTCCGAAATTGCACGGGATTTGAAATCCAAACCTGTCACAAATGATGATCAAATCTTAACTTTACCGACAACATAATCTTGATGGGAGCAAACAAGGGTAGGCTCCAGACTCCTCTCAGCGTAGCCCGAGAGAAAAGCGAGTTTTTGTAACTGAAAATCAACTAAGAAAAAACGAAAAAGCACATCAACTAGCAGTCGCGAGTGGGCATAGAGTGAGGAGATAAAGAAATGGAGCAGTTAATGGATTTTTTACTTTGGAACTACAGTCTTACGAACCGGGATTCAGCAAAAAATAAGTGCAATCTAGGGCTGGTCAAGCCAATATTTAATCGAATAAAGCCAATTAGGTAATCGAAAAAGAACTTTCTGAGACTGAATATAATGGGTTCATTCTTCCTAGTATCCAGAATTATTTCCGTTTATTTTATTTTTAATTTCACTCTTTACTTTAATTCGAAAAAAACTTGCTTTTTAGTTAATTTATCATAAACGTCTTTTTAACCTGTAATCTAGGACTATTTGTCAGTCGTTGGTGGGAGCACTGCTGTATGTAGCTACATATACAGCGTTATTGAACAAGCCTCATAACTCTTATAATATAATTAGGAATAAATATTTCTAAAGAAGTAGACGTAAAAGAAAAGGCGGAACTAAAGACATTATTTAAAATTCTATATAAGCACTGCAGGTTCTCAAGCCTCCAGGGAATAGCATGAACTAAATTTCTGAGGAACTCTTGCGGGATGCCAGGAATGACTTATTGTAGTCTGGCTTCCATTTCTTCTGAAGTTCCATAGCTAGAACGGATTTCTGTCATGCCTAGTATCCAAGTTCCTGAGAAAATCAGCGAATATGCATCCCTCAAGGCTTAAGCATTTTTATAAAATTTATTAATCTATAAGTGCATTCCAAACTTTGAATAGAAGTAAATTTCAATTGGGTCAACTTCCATGGTTTTCACAACCCGTTTTTCAGCCTCCTGGTTATGTCCTAAAAGGGAACAAATTTCCGATTTTCCCACCAAAAATTTAAGGTCTTCTTAATGAAAATGGCCAATCAAATGCGTTGGCTAAGCCTATTAATATGTAATATGTCCTTTTAAAAGGACGTTTAAGCCTAACCTAGTATCTCATCAGTTTTAAATCCTAATGTCTAAAAAACAGTGCCCGGCGTTTACCCTCCGGGCGATTACCCCCCCCCCCCAAAAAAAAAATCCTCCGGAAAATACCCCCGCGAAAAATACATGGTGGCTGATCAAAGTTTGTTATTTGTGCCTATATTTTATGTTATTTTACTATGTTCATGGCCGTATATTTGGCATTGAAATACACTTTTCCATCTATCTATCTAATATGCAGAATAATTGTACAAAACACATTTTGCATGCAGACCCACTGTACCTTATCCCCCCCCCCCTCTAATATGCAAATCTATAGCCCAAATTTATTTCTAAATTAACGAAGAAACTAACGAAAAAACTGGTGTGTTCTCGAATGTTACACAGCGTAAACTTGAGTGAGTGGCACATAATACACAAGTACGAAAATTCCTCCCCCCTACGGAAATTAAAAAAATAAAACTCAAATAAGATTCTCAAATTTGGAAAGCCTTATTTTCTACGGGGGGTATTTTCCGGGGGGGTTATTTTCCGCGGGGGGAGGGGGTATTTTCCGCGGGTGGGGTATTTACCGGGGAGGGTAATCTCTGGGGTGGGGGTAAATGCCTAGAACCCTAAACAACAGAGTATTTTAAAGTATTCAACTATTCCTATATCCTAATCAATAATAATAAGAATCATTCTTTTCAGTAAGGGTCAGTAAGATAAGTTGGCGGATGATGGTCTTACTTAATACTATGTATTAGTTAGTAACGATTAGTCCTACTTACATTTCCATGACTCTAAGAATTCAAAACCTCCTGAAAAGTGCATTATCCATTTTCATCTTAAAATAGCCTATATAAAATAGACCTTAAAAATGACCTTAAAAGGACCTAAAATAGAGCTTAAAATCTCTTCACATCCACGAGCACTCTTCAATTACCCTTAAAATATTCCAAATGTAATAGCATCTGTGCTTGATGAAATTCAAATATCGGTTGCGATTTACAGAGCTTTACTTTCACCTCTCTTAAAATTCCATAAAATTTGTAACATCTCCAATAATGGAATGCTTTTTAAGAAATTCTTAAGTATCTACAAAATTCATCAAAAGAAAGAAGTACTACTGTAGTTTGTTTGGTTAGTTGGAGGCCAAATTCCAACAGTGAAATAATCCTTAGTCATATATCTTTTTATATTTCTTGTTCCTATATTGCAAATGAGGTCCAACAATAATCTTGTTATTACCTTTTAGTTCTGGTAATTGGCCTTTCAGATTATTGTAAGTAACTGTAAGTAACTGTAAGTAAGGAGCGACCCAGCTCAATAGTAACCGAAACTCTAAAAACGGAATTTTTGTACAAAAAGATGTATCAATATAATTTGATTTTCGTGCTGATTTTAGATATATAAGTAACATCAAGTTTAGTCCTACCCATCAAAAGCTACGAGCCTGAGAAAATTTGCCCTATTTTCGAAAAAAGAAGGAAACACTCCTTAAAAGTAATAAAAATCCTAATGAAAATTACACCATCAGATTCAGCGTATCAGAGAACCTCACTGTATAGGTTACAAGTCATCGTATCGACGCAGTGGTCCTAGAATTTCGTCAGAAGGCTCATTCGAACGGAAATTAAAAGTTCTAGTACCCTTCTTAAGTGACCAAAAAATTAGAGAGCAACTAAACCCCCTCCCACGCTCACTTTTCCCAAAGTCACCGGACAATTTTTTTAGATAGCCATTTGTTTATGTATAGTATTGGTTATTGGTAAGTATACAAACGTTTACAAGAGATGCTTTTTTCTGGTGGGGGAGGGGGGAAGGTCGGGGAGATTGGGTTACGTGGGAGGATCTTTCCATGGAGGAATTTTTAATGGGGGAAGAGAATTTCCATGAATTTCCTAGGATTATTTAAAAAACAATCAGAAATTAAATCATAGGCAGCGCAATAGCGCTGCCTAAGTAAAGAACGATGTCGGCACAATTTATTATTTATTATTTTTTTTAGACCAGGGCACTTTGTATCGAAGGAGTTGTCGTAGAAACTTCGAAAAGGGCTCATTCGATTAGAAATCGCAATGGATAGTGCCCTTTTTAATAGTCGAAACTAATTGGAGGCAACTAACACCCCTTCCACACCCCCCATTTCCCCAAAAACATCCAATCAAAATTTTGAGATAGCCATTTTGTTCAGCGTAGTTGATTTCCAGATAGAAATTATTTTTTGACGAGGACACTCCCGCACAGCCCTCAGGGTCAGGGTTGTAAGTCCACCTTATCCCCAAATACATCCAATCAAAATTTTTAGATAGCCATTTTGTTCAACGAAGTTAAAAGTTTTAGAAATTTGGTCTTTGAAGATGATAACCCCCCTCAGAGCCCTCGGGGCAAGGGTTGTAAGTTATGCCCTGGGGGCATATGAGGTTTTTTATAGACAGTGAATGTTGTAGAAACTTCAAAAAGGGCTCATTCAATTGGAAATTAGAAGGGCTTGTGCCCTTTTTAATAGTCGAAAGGGATTGGAGGATAACTAACACCCCTATCACACCCACCATTTTCCCAAATACATCCAAAATTTTGAGATAGCCATTTTGTTCGACGTAGTTAAAAAGTCCGGAAATTATGCAATTAAGGATGACACTCTCCCCATAGCCCTCAGGACAAGGGTTGTAAGTTATGCCCTGTGGGCATATAAGGTCTTTTTTATAGAAAGCGTTGTCGTAGAAAATTCAAAAAGGAATCATTGGATTGGGAATTGAAACGGCTAGTGCCCTTTTTAATAGTGGAAGTGATTGGAGGGCAAGTAACCCCCTATTACGCCCACCATTTCCCCAAACAGATCCAATCAAAATTTTGACATCCAATCAACCATTTTGTTCAACGTAGTTGAAAGGTCTGGAAATTATGTCTTTGAGGATGGCAACCCCCTCACAGCCCTCAGGGCAAGGGTTGTAAGTTATGCCCTGGGGCATATAAGGTTTTTATAGAAAACGGTGTTGTAGAAACTTCAAAAAGGGCTCATTTGATTGGAAATTGAAAGGGCTAGCGCCCTGTTTAATAGTCGGAAGTGATTGGAAGGCAACTAACACCCCTTCAACGCCCAACATTTCCCAAAACACATCCAATCAAAATTTTGAGATGGCAATTTTCTTCGACGTAGTTGAAAGTTCTAGAAATTAGATCTTTGAGGATGACAACCCACCCCCAGCCTTCAGGGCAAGGGTTGTAAGTTATGCCCTGGGGGCATATAAGGTTTTTATTGAAAGCATTGAAGTAGAAACTTCAAAAGGGCTCATTTGATTGGAAATCGTAAGGGCTAGTGCCTTTTTTAATAGTCGAAAACGATTGGAGATCAACTAACGCCCCTCTCACGCCCACCATTTCCCCAAACACAACCAATCAAAATTTCGAGATAGCCATTTTGTTCAACGTAGTTGAAAGTTCTGGAAATTAGGTCTTTGAGGATGAAAAGTCCCTCACAGCCCTCAGGCAAGGGTTGTAATTTACGCCCTGGGGTCGTATAAGGTATTTATAGAAAGCGTTGTCGTAGAAACTAAAAAGGGCTCATTCGATTGGAAATTGAAAAGGCTAGTATCCTTTTCAATAGTCGAAAATGATTGGGAGGCTTGACATTTTCATAGGCAGCGCAATCGCGCTGCCTAAGCAAACAACGATGTTGGCACAATGTATTATTTATAAATTTTTTTCCATACCAGGGCACTTCGTATCGAAGGAGTTGTCGTAGAAACTTCGAAAAGGGCTCATTTGATTGGAAATTGGAGTGGCTTTTGCTCTTTTTAATAGTCGAAAATGATTGGAAGGCACTAACACCCCAGAAAATATGTTTTTGAGGAAAACACTCCCCCCACAACCCTCAGGGCAAGGGTTTTAAGTTATGCTCCGGGGGCATATAAGAACGATGTTGGCACAATGTATTATTTATTATTTTTTTCCTTTAGACCAGGGCACTTCGTATCAAAGAAGTTGTCGTAGAAACTTCGAAAAGGGTTCATTTGATTGGAAATTGGACTGGCTTGTGCCCTTTTTAATAGTCGAAAGGGATTGGAAGACATCTAACACCCCTTCCACACCCACCATATTCCGAAATACATTCAATCAAAATTTTGAGATAGCCATTTTGTTCAGAGTAGTTGATTTTTAGATAGAAATGATATTTTCGCGGAGGACACTCCACCACAGCCCTCAGGTCAAGGGTTTTAAATTATGCCCTGGGGGCATATAAGGTTTTTATAGAAATCGTTGTTGTAGAAACTTCAAAAAAGGCTCATTCGATTGGAAATTCAAAGGGCTAGTGCCCTTTTCAATAGTCAAAAGTGATTGGAGGGCAACTAACATCCCTTTCACGCCCATCTTTTCCCCAAACACATCCAATCAAAATTTTAAGATAGCCATTTTGTTCAGCGTAGTTGAAAGTTTTGGAAATTAGGTCTTTCAGGATGGAAACACCACCCCCCCTCCACAGCCCTGATGACAAGCCCCCCCCCCCACAGCCCTCAGGGCAAGGGTTGTGAGTTACGCCCTGGGGGCATATAAGGTTTTTATAGAAAGCGTTGTCGTAGAAACTTCAAAAAGGGCTCATTCGGTTGGAAATTGAAATGGCTAGTGCCCTTTTTAATAGTCGAAAGTGATTGGAAGGCAACTAACACCCCTTCCACACCCACCATTTCCCCAAACACATCCAGTCAAAACTTTGTAAAAAGGGAGGCTTTGAATCGATTGGGGTGGAGGAGGAGCGTGCGTAGCTGTGTTAGCCTCAGGCGGCTTGGTGCTGCGATGAGTTGTTAGTAGTAGTAGTATTTTTTTCAACGCAGTTTAAAGTTCAGGAAATTATATCCTTGAGCAGGACATTTCCCCAACAGTCTTCAGGGCAAGGTTTATAAGTTGTGCCCTGGGGGTAAATAAGGTTTTTTTGACAAATATTGTCGTAGAAACTTCAAAGCTGGCTCATTTGATTGGAAATTCAAAAGGGCTAGTGCCCTTTTTAATAGTCGAAAGTGATTTGAGGGCAACAAATCCCCCTCCCACGCCCACCTATTCCCCAAACAAATACAATCAAATTTTTAGACAACCATTTTATATAACGTAGTTGAAAGTTTTGGAAATTTGGTCTTTAAGGATGACAACCCCTGATAGTCGAAACTGATTGGAAGGCTTGACATTTTTATAGTAAATATCGATGTAGGTATAATTTATTATTTTTGTTGTTGTTGTTGTTTAGACCAGGGCACAGGAGTTGTCGTAGGAACTTCGAAAAGGGCTTGTTCGATTGAAAATAGAAAAGGCTGGTGCCCTTTTTAATAGTCTAAAGTGATTGGAGGGCAACTAATCCCCCTCCAATGCCCCCCGCCCATTTGTCCATTATGTTTAAAACTAAATGTTGCCTTAAGATTGAATCAAAATGCACTGTGTTAATGCTAATTCCCAATAAGGCATCTCAGCAGTATCCCAAGAATGACTGAGGGTATTATGTTCAAACTTTCGGGGCTACTTCTGCTCTTAAGATTTAACCAAATCAAAATAGCGTAAGTGTATCCAAGCTATCAAAGAAAGTAAACAGACTTTTTTTGCGAATGGTATCAAGTTTTCTATTTCAGGTCAACTAGAGGAGGTATGAAACTAAATTGAATACTACTATTTATGTCCAGATTTTTAAAAGGGTGTAAACTGTTAAAAATTGCTGAAAATTTTTCTCCAGCATACGAATAGCACGCCAAACTATAAAGTCTTAAAAAAAACGAATCGATATAAAGTATTATTTTCTTTTTCCCTGAAAAGACTATGTCAATATAAAACGAACAGAAAATACTTAAAAAAAACTTTTCCACAAAATAAGTTTTTCAAAGAAAAGTAAAGAACTCCATTAAACAAAAATTAGCAAAAATAAAATAAAGTAATCTACCAAGCGTGAAACTACCACAAATCAGCATCGATAAATAAATGAAACCCAAAACGAAAAGAAATTACAATAAATTACCAAGTAAGACTCAAAACAAGCAGAAATTAACATAAGTTGGGCTCAATACCCTTCCTCAATACCCTTCAATATGCCTTCCCAAGGCCAGATCATAATTTGCACTTCAGTGAAAAAAATACAAATGAATGTGCATTGTCAGTTTAATATACATATACTGATATTTGATAATCAAAATGGTAATATTATTTGATTTATTAAAGTTATAAAAGAAAAAAAAATATGTTTTTTTTCAGTAAAGTGCAAATTATGTTCTGGCCTTGGGAAGGCATAGGGGTTTTGAGCCCAACTTGTGTTAATTTCTGCTTGTTTTGAGTTTGACTCGGTTATTTATTGTCATTTATGTTGGTTTTGGGTTTCATTTATT